>NC_074702.1:3711358-3788057 GCF_029448725.1 Salvelinus fontinalis | reverse complement strand
AGGGAGGAAAAGAGAGAGAACAGAGAGAGATGGGGACAGGGAGGAAGAGAGAGAGAACAGAGAGAGATGGGGACAGGGAGGAAGAGAGAGAGAACAGAGAGAGATGGGGACAGGGAGGAAGAGAGAGAGAACAGAGCGAGATGGGGACAGGGAGGAAGAGAGAGAGAACAGAGCGAGATGGGGATAGGGAGGAAGAGAGAGAGAGAGAACAGAGAGAGATGGGGACAGGGAGGAAGAGAGAGAGAGAGAGAACAGAGAGAGATGGGGACAGGGAGGAAGAGAGAGAGAACAGAGAGAGATGGGGACAGGGAGGAAGAGAGAGAGAGAGAACAGAGCGAGATGGGGACAGGGAGGAAGAGAGAGAGAACAGAGCGAGATGGGGATAGGGAGGAAGAGAGAGAGAGAACAGAGAGAGATGGGGACAGGGAGGAAGAGAGAGAGAACAGAGAGAGATGGGGACAGGGAGGAAGAGAGACAACGAGGATAGAAAGCCAGTCATCAGGTTGTGTATCTCTGAGTGTTAGAGAAGGACTGCTTCAGATACAACTGGAAGTACTAAAGAAGTCTTCTGATTGCCATAGGGCACAGGGCTGTCTGATGACACCACTGTTTGCCTGGGGCTTATAAGCATGGCTAATAACTGAACAACAAACCATCTGTCTACAGAGAAAAACAGCCACGTTAGTCCTCCTCTAAAACACATCCATGTCAGGATTGTGTCCAGGCCATAATAGAACCCTGTGTCTATCGCAGAGAGTTCAGGGACTTTCCAAACCTACTTGTCAACTAGCCTCAATTGTGCTATAGTCTTGCTAAGTTGTAAATGTCTGTAATGTATTTCTATTGTGTGTATGAACCCTATACTTCACTGCACCAGTGAAGTATAGGGCGGCAGGTAGCCTAGTGTTTAGAGCGTTGGGCCAGTAACCAGCAGGTAGCCTAGTGGTTAGAGCGTTGGGCCAGTAACCAGCAGGTAGTCTAGTGGTTAGAGCGTTGGGCCAGTAACCAGCAGGTAGCCTAGTGGTTAGAGCGTTGGGCCAGTAACCAGCAGGTAGTCTAGTGGTTAGAGCGTTGGGCCAGTAACCAGCAGTTAGCCTAGTGGTTAGAGCGTTGGGCCAGTAACTAGCAGGTAGCCTAGTGGTTAGAGCGTTGGGCCAGTAACCAGCAGGTAGCCTAGTGGTTAGAGCGTTGGGCCAGTAACCAGCAGGTAGCCTAGTGGTTAGAGCGTTGGGCCAGTAACCGATAGGTTGCTGGAACGAATCCTTGAGCCGACAAGGTAAAAACGTGTCGTTCTGCCCCTGAACAAGGCAGTTAATCCACTGTTCCCCAATAGGCAGTCATTGTAAATAAGAAATTGTTCTAAACTGGCTTGCCTCGTCAAATAAAAAAATACAGTCTGATCTGTTATTCAGCCAACAAACATTTCAACAAGTTCACTAGGATACAACATTATTGATCAGTGGAATCATTAAGTTATCACAAGACATCTAGTGGCGCTTTTTGGGTATTTCAGATTATCACAGGTATCTGTAATTATCTCTGGCCCTCTGTGTGGCCTTATTACCTGTAAAAATATATAAAATAAGCAAACAATGACAACACTGTAAAACATGACCCTAAATATAAACCAGCAACTTAGTAAATACCATTGGTACCATATTAGGGTGTCAGTGTGACATACAGTACCAGTCAAAAGTCTGGACACACCCATTGTACTCATTACAGGGTTTATATTTTTACTATTTTCTACATTGTAGAATAATAGTGAAGACATCAAACTATGAAATAATACATATGGAACCATGTAGTAACCAAAAAAGTGTTAAATAAATCAAAATATATTTTGTATTTTATTTGAGATTCTTCAAAGTTGCCACCCTTTGCCTTGATGACAGCTTTGAACACTCTTGGCATTCTCTCAAACAGCTTCATGAGGTATGCTTTTCCAACAGTCTTGAAGGAGTTTCCACATGTGCTGAGCACTTGTTTCCTTCACTCTGCGGTCCAACTCATTCCAAACCATTTCAATTGGGTTGAGGTCGGGTGATTGTGGAGGCCAGGTCATCTGATGCACCAGTCCATCACTCTCCTTCTTGGTCAAATAGCCCTTACACCGCCTGTAGGTGTGTTTTGGGTCATTGTCCTGTTGAAAAACAAATGATAGTTCCACTAAGCGCAAACCAGATGAGATGGAGTATCGCTGCAGAATGCTGTGGTAGCCATGCTGGTTAAGTGTGCTTTGAATTCTAAATAAATCAGTGTCACCAGCAAAACACCCCACACCATCACACCTCCTCCTCCATGCTTCACTGTGGGAACCACACACGCGGAGATCATCCATTCACCTACTCTGCATCTCACAAAGACAAAATCTCAAATTTGGACACGTCAGACCAAAGGACAGATTTCCACCGGTCTAATGTCCATTGCTTGTGTTTCTTGGCCCAAACAAGTCTCTTCATCTTATTGGTGTCCTTTAGTAGTGGATTATTTGCAGCAATTCAGCCTGATTCACGCAGCCTCTTCTGAACAGTTGATGTTGAGATGTTTCTGTAACTTTAACTCTGTGAAGCATTTATTTGGGCTGCAATCTGAGGTGCAGTTAACTCTAATGAACTTATCCTCTGCAGCAGAGGTAACTCTGGGTCTTCCTTTCCTGTGGCGGTCCTCATGAGAGCCAGTTTCATCATAGTGCTTGATGATTTTTGTGACTGCACTTGAAGAAACTTTCAAAGTTCTTAAAATGTTCCTGATTGACTGACCTTCATGTCTAAAATTAATTATGGACTGTCTTTTCTCTGCTTATTTGAGCTGTTCTTCCCATAATATGGACTTGGTCTTTTACCAAATAGGGATCTCTTCTGTATACCACCCCTACCTTGTCACAACACAGCAGATTGGCTCAAATGCATTCAGAAGGAAAGAAATTCACACCTGTTAATTGAAATGCATTCCAGGTGACTACCTCATGAAGCTGGTTGAAAGAATGCCAAGTGTGTGCAAAGCTGCCATTAAGGCAAAGGGTGCCTACTTTGAAGAACCTCAAATAACTTCTGATTTGTTTAGCACTTTTTTGGTTACTACATGATTCCATATGTGTTATTTCATCGTTTTGATGTCTTCACTATTATTCTACAGTGTAGAAAATAGTAAAGAAAGAAAATTGGTCCCAAACTGGTGGCAGTTGTGACAAAAGTTAGAGTGTCACGGTTCATAAAAAATAATGTCATTGTTGATTAAATGCTTTTTGCATTATTATGCCGTTTTCTCTTCAACCATATGGTCTATCTACTAGAAACTCATGGACAATATGGTAACTTACCGGTAGCTTTGCAACCCTAAATATTACATCATTTTATCTGGCAGGAAGCTCTAAGGACAGCTACAGTACATGTGTCCCTTTTCACTCGATTTAACTTCACAATTGGAATGATATGAACAGTATTGTGATATTTTCCCAATGTACTGAAGCACTGAAACGGGTTAAAACCACTCCTTAAAAAAGATCTCCATTACAAAGCATGACGGCACGGCACGGCCAGACCAGACGGCACGATCAGACGGCACGGCCAGACCAGACGGCCCGATCAGACGGCACGGCACGGCCAGACCAGACGATCAGACGGCACGGCCAGACCAGACGGCACGATCAGACGGCACGGCCAGACCAGACGGCACGATCAGACAGCACGGCCAGACCAGACGGCACGATCAGACGGCCAGACCAGACGGCCAGACCAGACGGCACGGCCAGACGGGATTGTTTTGATCTCGCAGACTGGGACATGTTCCGGGTAGCCTCAGAGAGTAATATCGACGTATACGCTGATTCGGTGAGTGAGTTTATAAGAAAGTGTGTAGGAGATGTTGTACCTACTGTGACTATTAAAACCTACCCTAACCAGAAACTGTGGATAGATGGTGGCATTCGCACCAAACTGAAAGTGCAAATCACCACATTTAACCATGGAAAACTGACTGGGAATATGGCCAAATACAAACAGTGTAGTTATTCCCTCCGCAAGGTAATCAAACGAGCAAAATGTCAGTATTAGAGACAAAGTGGAGTCACAATTCAACGGCTAAGACACGACATATATGTGGTAGGGTCTACAAACAACCACGGACTACAAAAGGAAAAACAAAAACACCTTCTTTGCCTGCTTTGAGGATAATACAGTGCCACAGACACGGCCTGCTACCAAGGACTGTGGGATCTCCTTCTCTGTGGCCGATGGGAGTAAGGCATTTAAACGTGTTAACCCTCGCAAGTCTGCCGGCCCAGACGGCATCCCTAGCCGCGTCCTCAGAGCATGCGCAGACCAGCTGGCATGTTAACGGACATATTCCATCTCTCCCTATCCCAGTCTCCTGTCCCCACATGTTTCATGATGGCCACCATTGTTCCAGTACTCAAGAAGACAAAAGGTAACTGAACTAAATGACTATCGCCCCGTAGCACTCACTTCTGTCATCATGAAGTGCTTTGAGAGACTAGTCAAGGATCATATAACCTCCACCTTGCGTGCGTGCTCAGCCCCCTCCTGTACTCCCTGTTCACCCATGACTGCATGGCCATGCACACCTCCAACTCAATCATCAAGTTTGCAGACCACACAACAATAGTAGGCTTGATCACCAACGATGACGAGACCCCCCATAGGGAGGAAGTGAGGGCACTCATAGTGTGGTGTCAGTAAAACAACCTCTCACTCAACATCAACAAAACAAAGGAGATGATCGTGAACTTCAGGAAACAGCAGAGGGAGTACCCCCCTATCCACATCAATGGGACAGCAGTGGAGAAGGTGGAACGTTACGTTGCTCGGTGTACACATCACAGACAAACTGAAATGGTCCATCCACACAGACAGTGTGGTGAAGAAGGCGCAACAGCGCCTCTTCAACCTCAAGAGGCTGAAGAAATGTGGCTTGTCACCTAAAACCCTCACAAACTTTTACAGATGCACAATTGAGAGCATCCTGTCGGGGTGTATCACCGCCTGGTACAGCAACTGCACCGCCCTCAACCGCAAGGCTCTCCAGAGGGTGATGCGGTCTGCACAACGCATCACCGGGGGCAAACTACCTGCCCTCCAGGACACCTACAGCACCTGATGTCACAGGAAGCCCAAAAAGATAATCAAGGACAACAACTACCCGAGCCGCTGCCTGTTCACCCCGCTACCATCCAGAAGGCGAGGTCAGTACAGGTGCATTGAAGCTGGGACCGAGAGACTGAAAAACATCTATCTCAAGGCCATCAGACCTAAAACAGCCACTAACACAGATGCTGCTGCCTACATACAGACTCAATCATTGGCCACTTTAATAAATGGATCACTAGTCACTTTAAGAATGCCACTTTAATAATGTTTACATATCTTGCATTACTCATCTCATATGTATATACTGTATTTTATACCATCTATTGCATCTTGCCCATGCCGCTCTGTCATTGCTCATCCATATATTTATATGTATATATTCTTATTCACTTTTTTTACTTAGATTTGTGTGTATTAGGTAGTTGTTGTGGAATTGTTAGATTACTTGTTAGATATTACTGCACTGTCGGAACTAGAAGCACAAGCATTTCGCTACACTCGCAATAACATCTGCTAACCATGTGTATGTGACCAATAAAATTAGATTTGACAGCACAGCCAGCCTTGTTGCAGTTTTGTGGATACAGTATTTGGATGTCCTTGCTTGACTGGGTGTGTCCCGTTGATGCACCTTCTACGCTCTCTGTGAGCGTCTGTCTTGTTTATAAATAGTTGACAGCCATAGTCGCCGGGGGAACTGGTTTGTCCCAGGTGTCACTGAGGAATGCTAAATTACTACATTTCACAGGCCTCATCCAACCATTGATTTACATGGAACAGACCACATTTCCTGGACTCTACATTCCATGACATGATCCAGGCTTGAACATAATATTGTAATACCCTATTTATTGTCATAGCATTTAAAAATAAATACATTATTAGGCATTTCAAGTTTGATATCTCATGTGTTACAATTAGTCACATGACATTAGTCACATGACATGAAACCCAACCGGACAGAGACGTCCGATCAGTTGTCCAATTTGATTGATATTTGATCAAACGTGAATTCTTGAAATAAATCAAAACTTGGAAGTCATATTGTTTATTTGTGGTAAACACGGGGGATAAAATGAGACAACACCTGGTTACATGGATGATTTATTGAACATGTTGACTTAACATCCCTCTGGGCAGAAATGGATTAACAGGACTCCAGGGGTCTGATCAGGGATGTTAACAGGACCCCAGGGGTCTGATCAGGAATGTTAACAGGACTCCAGGGGTCTGATCAGGGATGTTAACAGGACCCCAGGGGTCTGATCAGGGATGTTAACAGGACCCCAAGGGTCTGATCAGGGATGTTAACAGGACCCCAAGGGTCTGATCAGGGATGTTAACAGGACCCCAAGGGTCTGATCAGGGTTGTTAACAGGACCCCAGGGGTCTGATCAGGGATGTTAACAGGACTCCAGGGGTCTGATCAGGGATGTTAACAGGACCCCAGGGGTCTGATCAGGGATGTGAACAGGACTCCAAGGGTCTGATCAGGGATGTTAACAGGACTCCAAGGGTCTGATCAGGGATGTTAACAGGACTCCAAGGGTCTGATCAGGGATGTTAACAGGACTCCAAGGGTCTGATCAGGGATGTTAACAGGACCCCAGGGGTCTGATCAGGGATGTTAACAGGACCCCAAGGGTCTGATCAGGGATTGGAGTTATTTTCTTTAGGCTTTCATCCCAAATTGCATCCAATTCCCTGTAAAACTCTAGCTCAGAACCCTATGAGCCCTACACACGTGGACTACATAGGTAATAGGGTGATATTTGGGACGGTGCTCTAATGTGATGAAGTACCCATGAAAGGTCAGTGATGGTAGCTAGGTCAGCAGTGAGTAGTGTTGGGATGTCTGAATGGAAGAGGAGGTTACCTGAGCAGTGGACCCCTTGGGCTATGAGGCCCCACATGAAGTTGGCACAATACTCGCACCAGTGAGGCCCTCGGAAAGTATGAACCTATGGAAGGGTGAGAAAACACAGCAATAGATTAGAGTCTGGAAGACACGCCACACCTTCTCGCTCTCACTGAACAAACATTATAACTCTAAATCACACACACACACCACTAAACAAACATAACTCTAAATCACACACACATATACGCAAACAGACAAGATCTGTGAATTCTTTCATTCATTGTATTTCTGGAGGTGAGTAGGACCCAGGGCAGGTCAGACGTTTACTGTAGGTGAGTAGGACCCAGGTCAGGTCAGACGTTTGGGCTGCTCTGGCTCGGACGTGGCCTACTGTCCTATGGGCTGCTCTGGCTCGGACGTGGCCTACTGTCCTATGGGCTGCTCTGGCTCGGACGTGGCCTACTGTCCTATGGGCTGCTCTGGCTCGGACGTGGCCTACTGTCCTATGGGCTGCTCTGGCTCGGACGTGGCCTACTGTCCTATGGGCTGCTCTGGCTCGGACGTGGCTTACTGTCCTATGGGCTGCTCTGGCTTGGGGTCAGACATGGCTTACTGTCCTATGAGCTGCTCTGGCTCAGACGTGGCCTACTGTCCTATGGGCTGCTCTGGCTCAGACGTGGCCTACTGTCCTATGGGCTGCTCTGGCTCAGACGTGGCTTACTGTCCTATGGGCTGCTCTGGCTCAGACGTGGCTTACTGTCCTATGGGCTGCTCTGGCTCGGACGTGGCTTACTGTCCTATAGGGTGCTCTGGCTTGGGAAGAAAATATTACACTATGGCAAAATAGAGGGATACTTGTTTACCTGGATGTACCACAGCTCTTCACACTGTGCTTAGTAATGACAGAGGAATGTCTCTTCAGTAAGGCAGAGAATACTTGTCTGGGTCCCAAATGGCACCCTATATAGTTACCTACTTTGCCCTGGTGAAACTAGTCCTTTATCTAGGGAATATGGTGCCATTTGGAACTCAGCCCTGGTCTCTGGTCCCAGTCTACAGTGGAAGGGATGGAGGGACCCCAAGCCCAGTCTACAGTGGAAGGGATGGAGGGACCCCAAGCCCAGTCTACAGTGGAAGGGAGGGAGGGACCCCAAGCCCAGTCTACAGTGGAAGGGAGGGAGGGACCCCAAGCCCAGTCTACAGTGGAAGGGAGGGAGGGACCCCAAGCCCAGTCTACAGTGGAAGGGAGGGAGGGACCCCAAGCCCAGTCTACAGTGGAAGGGATGGAGGGACCCCAATCGCAGTCTACAGTGGAAGGGAGGGAGGGACCCCAAGCCCAGTCTACAGTGGAAGGGATGGAGGGACCCCAAGCCCAGTCTACAGTGGAAGGGAGGGAGGGACCCCAAGCCCAGTCTACAGTGGAAGGGATGGAGGGACCCCAGGCCCAGTCTACAGTGGAAGGGAGGGAGGGAGGGACCCCAAGCCCAGTCTACAGTGGAAGGGAGGGAGGGAGGGACCCCAGGCCCAGTCTACAGTGGAAGGGAGGGAGGGAGGGACCCCAAGCCCAGTCTACAGTGGAAGGGAGGGAGGGAGGGACCCCAAGCCCAGTCTACAGTGGAAGGGATGGAGGGACCCCAGGCCCAGTCTACAGTGGAAGGGAGGGAGGGAGGGACCCCAAGCCCAGTCTACAGTGGAAGGGATGGAGGGACCCCAGGCCCAGTCTACAGTGGAAGGGAGGGAGGGAGGGACCCCAAGCCCAGTCTACAGTGGAAGGGAGGGAGGGAGGGACCCCAGGCCCAGTCTACAGTGGAAGGGAGGGAGGGAGGGACCCCAAGCCCAGTCTACAGTGGAAGGGAGGGAGGGAGGGACCCCAGGCCCAGTCTACAGTGGAAGGGATGGAGGGAGGGACCCCAAGCCCAGTCTACAGTGGAAGGGAGGGAGGGAGGGACCCCAAGCCCAGTCTACAGTGGAAGGGATGGAGGGAGGCACCCCAAGCCCAGTCTACAGTGGAAGGGATGGAGGGACCCCAAGCCCAGTCTACAGTGGAAGGGATGGAGGGACCCCAAGCCCAGTCTACAGTGGAAGGGAGGGAGGGACCCCAAGCCCAGTCTACAGTGGACGGGAGGGATGGACCCCAAGCCCAGTCTACAGTGGAAGGGAGGGATGGACCCCAGGCCCAGTCTACAGTGGAAGGGATGGAGGGAGGAACCCCAAGCCCAGTCTACAGTGGAAGGGAGGGAGGGAGGGACCCCAGGCCCAGTCTACAGTGGAAGGGAGGGAGGGAGGGACCCCAGGCCCAGTCTACAGTGGAAGGGATGGAGGGAGGGACCCCAAGCCCAGTCTACAGTGGAAGGGAGGGAGGGAGGGACCCCAGGCCCAGTCTACAGTGGAAGGGAGGGATGGACCCCAGGCCCAGTCTACAGTGGAAGGGAGGGATGGACCCCAGGCCCAATCTACAGTGGAAGGGAGGGATGGACCCCAGGTCCAGTCTACAGTGGAAGGGAGGGATGGACCCCAGGTCCAGTCTACAGTGGAAGGGATGGAGGGACCCCAAGCCCAGTCTACAGTGGAAGGGAGGGATGGACCCCAAGCCCAGTCTACAGTGGAAGGGATGGAGGGACCCCAAGCCCAGTCTACAGTGGAAGGGATGGAGGGACCCCAAGCCCAGTCTACAGTGGAAGGGAGGGAGGGACCCCAAGCCCAATGAGGGACTGTGTATACAAGTCAGATTAAAAGGATTTACAAAGTGTCTGGCATCTGTTCCTGCCAGGGCTGCTGGATACATGCAAACATGTTCACACACACACAAGTCTGCACCGACCACTTCACTAAAGAGTTATTAGGTTACGTTAGATTGATAGAACAGTACAGATAAGGGCTCTTGACAGGTGCTGAGCAGCCGGGTGGTTTGCTGTTCCATTCTCAAATGGGACCAGACACTAGGCTGGAGAGCTGGAGGTTAGGAGGCCATTCTACCCTGCAGGCTCACTGAAACCTGAGACACAATGGCAGGAATGTATTCAGGTGCCCATGAGGAGAGATCGCTTTCTCTCTCTCAATTCAATGTAAGGGCTTTATTGGCATGGGAAACATATGTTAACATTGTCAAAGCAAGAGAACCAAATAATAAACAAGTGAAATAAACAATACAAATTAACAGTAAACATTACACTCACAAAAGTCCCAAAATAATAAAAGACATTGCAAATGTCATATTATGTGCAAAAATGTCAAGTACAAAAGGGAAAATAAATTAACAGAAATATGGGTTGTATTTACAATGGTGATTGTTCTTCACTGGTTGTCCTTTTCTTGTGGCAACAGGTCACACATACTGCTGTTGTGATGGCACACTGTTATATCACCCAGTAGATATGGGAGTTTATCAAAATAGGATTTGTTTTCAAATTCTTTGCGGGTTTGTGTAATCTGAGGGAAATATGTCTCTCTAATATGGTCATACACTGGGCAGGAGGTTAGGAAGTGTAGCTCAGTTTCCACCTCATTTTGTGGGCAGTGTGCACATAGCCTGTCTTCTCTTGAGATCCAGGTCTGCCTACGGCGGCCTTTCTCAATAGCAAGGCTATATCCCCTCTGTACATAGTCAAAGATTTTCTACATTTTGGGTCAGTTACTGTGGTCAGGTATTCTGCCACTGTGTATTCTCTGTTTCGGGCCAAGTAACATTCTAGTTTGCTCTGTTGTTTTTGTTAATTCTTTCCAATGTATCAAAAAAGTATATTTTTGTTTTCTTATGATTTGGTTGGGTCTAATTGTGTTGCTGTCCTGGGGCTCTGTAAACAATTTAGTGGTATCCAATTGGTAGTAGTTACAGTCTTGTCTCATCGCTGCAACTCCCGTACGAACTCGGCGAAGGTCGAGAGCCATGCGTCCCCCGAAACACAACCCAACCAAGCCGCACTGCTTCTTGACACAATGCACATCCAACCCGGAAGCCAGCTGCACCAATGTGTTGGAGGAAACACCGTACACCTAGCGACCTGGTCAGCGTGCACTGCACCCGGCCCGCCACAGGAGTCGCTAGTGCGCGATGAGACAAGGATATCCTTGCCGGCTAAACCCTCCCCTAACCCGGACGACGCTGGGCCAATTGTGCGCCGCCCCATGGGCCTCCCGGTTGCGGCCGGCTGCGACAGAGGCTGGGCTCAAACCCAGAATCTCTGGTGGCACAGCTAGCACTGCGATGCAGTGCCTTAGACCACTGCGCCACCCGGGAGGTCATTATTTTAGTCTTACTGAGATTTACTGTCAGGGCCTAGGTCTGAAAGAATCTGTGCAGAAGATCTAGGTGCTGCTGTAGGCCCTCCTTGGTTGGTGACAGAAGCACCAGATCATCAGCAAACAGTAGACATTTGACTTCAGATTCTAGTAGGGTGAGGCCGGGTGCTGCAGACTGCTCTAGAGCCCTCGCCAATTCATTGATATATATGTTGAAGAGGGTGGGGCTTGAGATGCATCCCTGTCTCACCCCCAGCCCTGTGGAAAGAAGTGTGTGTGTTTTGCCAATTTGAACCGTGTACATGGATTTTATAATGTCATATGTTTTTCCCCCAACACCAATTTCCATCAATTTGTATAGCAGAACCTAATCCCAAACTGAGTCAAAAGCTTTTTTGAAATCAACAAAGCATGAGAAGACTTTGCCTGTTTTGTTTTGTTTGTTTGTTTGTTAGGGTGTGCAGGGTGAATACATGGTCTGTTTTATGGTAATTTGGTAAAAAGCCAATTTGACATTTGCTCAGTACATTGTTTTCACGAGAAAATGTATGAGTCTGCTGTTAATGATAATGCAGAGGATTTTCCAAAAGGTTGCTGTTGACGCTTATCCCACAGTAGTTATTATTTGTCTCCACTTCTGTGGATTGGGGTGATCAGTCCTTGATTCCAAATATTGGGGAAGATGCCAGAGCTAAGGATGATATTAAGGAGTTTAAGTATAACCAATTGGAATTTGTTGTCTGTATATTTTATCATTTCATTGTGGACACCAAGACCACAGGCCTTTTTGGGTTGGAGGGTTTGTATTTTGTCCTGTAGTTCATTCAATGTAATTGGATCATCTAGTGGGTTCTGGTAGTCTTATATAGTTGATTCTAAAATGTGTATCTGATCATGTTTCTGCTGTTTGTTCTTTGTTATAGGGCCAAAAAGATTGGAGAAGTGGTTTACTCATACATTTTCATTTTGGATAGATAACTCTGTGTTGTTGTTTGTTTAGGGTTTTCTAATAGTCTATGGATTCTTCAATTACATTGAGCTGATTTCTGACGTGCTGATCCTTCTTTTTCCGTGGGGTATTTCTGTATTATTTCTGTATTGTCTTCACCATAGTGAAGGCGTAGGCGGATGTTTTCTGGGTCTCTATGTTTTTGGTTGGATAGGTTTCTCAATTTCTTTCTTAGGTTTCTGCTTTCTTCATCAAACCATTTGTCATTGTTGTTTCTGTTTGAACTGTTTAGATTTGATAGGGAAGTTGAGAGGTCAAAAATACTGGTTAGGTTTACTGCCAAGTTTGTGTTGGTCTCACACACGAAAATCATTTGTTGTATTCAATATATCAACTGTATTTCTGTTTTTGAAAATCAAGATGAAACAAAGAGGTTAAAGTGCTCAAAAATCTCAGACAATCAATGTTCACAGCCGTTAATGGGTTAAAACATACGCCATATCCATTAAGCACAGTCGATAGATTTAAACATATGGCTGACAGCTGCACGTGCCCACAAGACAGCTTTCATCATGAAAGCACATGATGATGAATAACATCAGTCTCTGTGTTATAATGGTACCTAACGGTAGCCAGTCAGGTGACAGGTAGGCAGCTCACCAGGCAGATAAAGAGTCATTGAAATCGGTTACTTTGTCACTTTGAGGAACGTCGCTTTTAAGTTTCAGATCAACCTGACAGAACTTAATCTCCCAGGCCCTGCATGGACAAGCAGAGCTGCCTGTAGGAATGGAATAATTTCCTGAGGTAAGAGGTTTGAACAGAGAATCTACAGAGAGGCAGACCTCCTACAGAGGTCCTAAAGCAGTCGACTCTCCCTCCCTCCCTCCCTCACCACATCCTCCTTTAAAAAGGTTCAATCAAACAAACCATCTCACCTTGAAGTTGTGGATCTTGTCATAGGAGCTCTGCTTCTCGGAGGGGCAGTCTTTCAGGGTGCTGTGCCGTACCAGAGGAGAAGTGGTGATCTGTGGACAGGAAGCCAACAGTTTTAGAGGCTTCCAGAGTAACGTTCTCCTGCTCCCTAACTTGACCCTCAGGGCTAAGGCCAGTAGCTCCTGCCTCTTCCGCTCCCCTCTCTTGGTCTTGTGGACCGTTACATCTCCTGGCCCTATCCCTCCTCCCGGACCCCGGCTCCCTTCCTCCACTTCCATGGCCGCTGCCGTGTGTCTGACTGTGTCCCCCTGTCCTAGTCCGGGCTCCCACAGAGCCTCTGTCTCCTCTGGTGAGCCGTGTGGTGTGTGCTGGAGGACTTGGCGCCCAGTGCTGGGTAACAGACGCCGGCGGCACCTGCCCAACGAGGAGGACACGGCCGCTGTGCTCCACTCCCCTCCTCCCTCTGTTCCTCCTACTCCTCTTCCTGCTGGGATCCAGGATGGTACAGACTGACAGTCAGGATGGGGGCGGCTCTGCATCTGATCTGAGCTCCAGCTCCAGTTCCAGGAGAAAGAAGCAGAGAGCAGCCAGCAGCAGTGGGCGGCCCCAGGGCAGGAGTGTGCCTCACACAATGGCTCTCATTCACACACACCCAATAGAAGAGAGACAAGTCCGGGGGGAGGGTCCCTTGGTTGGTGGGGAGGGGCTAGGAGGAGAGTCCCTTGGTTGGTGGGGAGGGGCTAGGTGGGTGTGTGGGGTTAGAGTGAGTGTGTGTGGGGTGAGGGGGAGCTGTCAGTACAGCTCAGCAGCAATCTAAAGCAGGATCAATGGCTGCAGTCAAACTCTCTAAAGACACTCACACTGAACTAGAGATAATACTGAACTGAACTGCCAGTAGCCCACAGTAACAAACCCCCCCACCAACAACAGTTACATAACCAAGTCCCCTCCACACAACAGGAGTCCTGGCACTATCCTTCTGGCCCAGAAGAGCCACGACATGCTCCTAGATTCCTTCCAGTCCAATAGAAACAGATTAGTCAACTACATCTCGACCTTCATGCCTCACAATCCACTGGTGGTCTTCCTCTCCCTGCCTAGACTGCAGCCAGACTGCAGCCAGACGCTATGACTCCAGCCTGCTCCCACCAATCACTCTGCTCTGCTCTTAAACCCCCAGCAGAACAGCACCCGACCATGGGCATCCATTGGGATTGGCAGGGATTATGGCCATAATCCCCACTCAAGGTGTAATCCCATGGTGGCCAAATCCCTGTCAGGTCCCAGGCAGAGTTCATGGTGGCCATGTCCTGACTCAATGGGGTGCTGTTGCCAAATCTACAGCACTACAACAGATTGAGTGACTCTCCTTCTAAACATCCACTCCTTCTAAAACACCAGGAGGGCCTCATCAGCTCTAACAATACAATCAAATGGGAAGTAGACAACTCAAACTAGTGGACATTCAGGGTTGCTGACATGAAATGTTGAAATTAGGGACAGCAATGCAGTTAGTCTGTGAAGAGAAAGAATGAGGGAATGTCAGAATTAAACTAGAACAGAGGATTTTGTAGCTGTGATGGAATGATGAAGAGCTGGAAGGGTAGAAAAGTTGAGCAAGGGAACGAGAGGAAGGGAACGGAGAGAGAAAATATATGCTTGAAGCTCACTCAGCTCAGAGATAAAAGCCCTTCAGCTGAAATGAGAGGATAGGCAGCTTTAAAAGGTTGTAATAGACATAGAAGCCATTTTAAAAATATGGCTTTGGGCCTCCTGTACACCGTCCAAACTTCAGTAACGTAGACTGAGGACCATGTTGTGCTGTTGTAACAGTATAGCTTCCGTCCCTCTCCTCGCCCCTACCTGAACTCGAACCAGGGGCCCTCTGCACACAACAACAGCCACTCTCGAAGCATCGTTACCCATCGCGCCACAAAAGCCTTTGCAAGGTAAACAACTACTTCAAGGTCTCAGAGCAAGTGACATCACCGATTGAAACGCTATTAGCACACACCACCACTAACTAGCTAGCCATTTCACATTGGTTACACTGTAGCTACACTGTAGCTACAGAAGTAATTCTCATTTCTACCAGCATGTCAACTGTGCAACTAGATGAGACAAAACATTTACTCCACACAGAAACACATACAAAGCTCTCCCTAACCATAACCCTATCCTCATGATTCCTGCTTACAAGCAAAAACAGGAATGACGTGCTCAATAAGGAAGTGGTCCGATGAAGTGGTTGTTAAGCTACAGGACTGTTTCACTAGCATAGACTGGAATGTTATGGGATTCATCAGTCACCGGCTTCATTAATAAGTGTACCAACGCCGTTGTCCCAACAGTGCCCGTACGTACATATCCCAACCAGAAGTCATGGATTACAGGTACCATCCGCACTGAAAAGGCTGTCAGAGCAGCTCACAGCACCTGTACATAGCCCATCTATAAATAGCCCATCCAGCTACCTCATCCCCATACTGTATTTTTATTTTTTTTTATCTTGCTCCTTTGCACCCCAGTATCTCTACTTGCACATTCAACTTCTGCACATCTACCATTCCAGTGTTTAATTGCTATATTGTAATTACTTCGCCACCATGGCCTATTTATTGCCTTACCTCCCTTATCCTACCTCATTTGCACATAGAGTTTTTCTACTGTATGTTTGTTTATTCCATGTGTAACTCTGTGTTGTTGTATGTGTCGAACTGCTTTGCTTTATCTTGGCCAGGTCGCAGTTGCAAATGAGAACTTGTTCAACTAGCCTACCTGGTTAAATAAAGGTGAAATAAACAAATATAAAAAATGTTGCTTGTACCCCTGCACATCGACTCAGTACTGGTCCCTTGTGTATATAGCTAAGTTATCGTTACTCATTGTGTATTTATTATTACTTTAATATTATTTATCTTTAATTTCTCTCTGCATTTTTGGTTAGAGTCTGGAAGTATTTCACTGTTTGTCTACACCTGTTGTTTACAAAGCATGTATCTAATACATTTGATTTAAAATGGCTGAACGGGTAACAGTCAGGACAGGAGAAGCTGTTTGTCACCGAGAAAGACATCCTATCAAAGACCAGGAGGAGGATCTAAACTAGATGGGGCAGAGAGAAGAGTAAGGGATTTGGAGGAAGAGGAACAGGTGGATGAAAAAATGTATGACACAGAAAAAGAAATGGGGAGAGGAGGAGGGAGGGAGTATACAGTACGTATTGAGAGAGAGAGAGAGAGCGTGTGTGTGACGGTTATGGTCTTTTTCCCCCAAGAGGCAGATGGCTTCTTGTCTCAGAGAAGAGTTTGGAATAAAATACATTTAAAAAAGGCCCTGGTTTCTTTTCAGCAGCCAGGCTCTGTAATTCACTGTGTGGGTGCAGCTGAGCAGACACAGTGGGGAGAACAGAGGATCATGGGAAAATAGAAAATAACACTAGTGTCTTTCTTTCTGTAAGGTCAGATAACCGTCCAAACAAAAACACACCATCTCATACAATTCCATCCAAACATAGACGTGAATGGGGATGTAGTCAGTGATAAAATCAGTTTTACTATTCAGAAAGTGTAGTGAAAGGAAAACGTACAGTGCCAATTAAAAACAGGCCTGCCTGTGTCTGGAAGTATGACAGATCAACATTGAAAGCCTTCTGCCTTTTACAAAGTATGTAACTACTGTATAAAATCTTTATAGTAGTAGCTCAATTATTTCCCAACGCCATCTTTATAGATCATGTTGTTTCCAACAGACTAACAGGTAGCTCAAGGACGAGGTCATTAAACTTCCAAAAACAAACTACTATAACGTCAGAATAAAATCCAAGCGGGCTAACCTCACATTATAGAACTAGGACCAGAACATGGACTAGAAATGCAGTGATCACCTTCCAATCCCCACCAGCACCAGTTACATTAAACCAGCGATGTGTCTCAAACGGCTCCCTATTCCCTGCATAGTGCACTTCTTTTGACCAGAGCCCTGAGGGACCAGAGGGTATAGGGTGCCATTTGGGAAGCTGTTGTTATAGGAGGAAACTGGCAGGAGTTTGGCCACTGTGGCAACTCCCAGCACAAGTACACAGACACATTGAGCCGTGTGAACCGAGGAGGCTGACACACAGCAGGTCACCAGACAGGTTGAGTGAGTCTCCTCCCCCCGTCCGGGAGGAATGTACACACACACACACCTGGATGAGGATTTACACGAGAGAGTAAAGACAGCATGTGAGGGAGTATGTTTCCTGTAGCTACTGTGTGTCTGAAAACACAGAATGATACTGGACAGAGTATTACAGTACACTGTTAACTAAAGTCAGTAAAGATACAGGCTGATACAGGCTGATACTGGACAGAGTATTATAGTACAGTGTTAACTAAAGTCAGTAAAGATACAGGCTGATACAGGACAGAGTATTATAGTACAGTGTTAACTAAAGTCAGTAAAGATACAGGCTGATACAGGACAGAGTATTATAGTACAGTGTTAACTAAAGTCAGTAAAGATACAGGCTGATACAGGACAGAGTTATAGTACACTATTAACTAAAGTCAGTAAAGATACAGGCTGATACAGGACAGAGTATTATAGTACAGTGTTAACTAAAGTCAGTAAAGATACAGGCTGATACTGGACAGAGTATTACAGTACAGTGTTAACTAAAGTCAGTAAAGATACAGGCTGATACAGGACAGAGTATTATAGTACAGTGTTAACTAAAGTCAGTAAAGATACAGGCTGATACTGGACAGAGTATTATAGTACAGTGTTAACTAAAGTCAGTAAAGATACAGGCTGATACTGGACAGAGTATTATAGTACAGTGTTAACTAAAGTCAGTAAAGATACAGGCTGATACTGGACAGAGTATTATAGTACAGTGTTAACTAAAGTCAGTAAAGATACAGGCTGATACAGGACAGAGTATTATAGTACAGTGTTAACTAAAGTCAGTAAAGATACAGGCTGATACTGGACAGAGTATTATAGTACAGTGTTAACTAAAGTCAGTAAAGATACAGGCTGATACTGGACAGAGTATTATAGTACAGTGTTAACTAAAGTCAGTAAAGATACAGGCTGATACTGGACAGAGTATTATAGTACAGTGTTAACTAAAGTCAGTAAAGATACAGGCTGATACTGGACAGAGTATTATAGTACAGTGTTAACTAAAGTCAGTAAAGATACAGGCTGATACTGGACAGAGTATTATAGTACAGTGTTAACTAAAGTCAGTAAAGATACAGGCCATTAGAACAAGCCTGGCTCCACTCCATAGGGACATACGCTACATCCCAAGTGGCAACCTATTCCCTACTTAGTACATTACTTTTGACCAGAGCCCTATAGGCCCTGGTCAAAAGTACTGCACTATAAAGGGAATAGGGTGTAATTTGGGACGCAGTGAGAGGAAACAGGAGGACTGCACTTTGACCTCTCGCTTTTTTTGGGACATGACAGACTGGCAGGTGTTTGTCCAACACTGAAAGCCTAAAATCAGGAGACCTGTCATTGGCCCAACTCGTCATGTTTTCAAAGACTGCATCCCAAATGGCACCTCTTTAGTGCTCTACTTTTGATCAGGACCCATAGGGCTCTGGTCAAAAGTAGAGCATTGTATAGGGAATAGGGGGCCAGTTGGGACATAACCCAAGCTTGACAGATTGAAGTGTGACACTCAAAACAACACATTTTTACAGACACTCTGACATTACTGACTGACAGGCTGGCAGCCTGATGTCAAAACTCAAGACATGCTCTAGATATCCACTCACATGTCTGCTGGGAACCCCCCCCCCAATACTATACAAGGTCAGACAGTCTGTATTTGACCAGACCAAATAGCCTAGAATATGTACTTTCTGTATATCAGGTCCTGTATGTTTTCTAACATAAATACAGACCATGCTATGGAGAATCCTCCTGGAGGGGTTTAGTGTTAAGGATTCATCTCTGAACGTGTTGCAATCCATCAGAGTCCATGAACTACTGACCAAGTTAAGAGCCTGCAGGGATAGAGCTGCCTCCTGCAGTAAGGGCTTAAGGCTCTCTGTCCCCTTCACTCTAACTCTAGTGGACAGACAGTGACATGAATAGCACAGTGCTGGTAGGTGTTGGAAAGGAGCAGAGAGGAAACGGACGCCTTGCAACACCACTGACTCAGGCAGGACTGCCTTGTTGCTGTCAGACGACTGATGAAGACCCATGTGCATCCCAAATGGCACCCTATTCCCCATATAGGGCATTACTTTTACCAGGGCGAAGGTAGTGCACTACATAGGAAATATAGTGACATTTGGGAGGGACACAACCTTAATGCTGTTTATCAGAACAAAATGATTTGTTCAATATTCCAAGAAGCACCAGGGGTGTGTGGCTTGTATGAGGGGAATATAACGTCAAGACATCTTCACCCAACCAAACATGGATGAAGGAAAGGCTTTGTGATTTTACCATGTTTAACAGTCAAAGACTGAAGAAAGATAACATTTCCAATCACAGCTAAGTGTGAAATGTGCTGTTGATATGCTATGGCTTGGTCCGGTTGCCACCTAGTGGTGAGATGTGGGAATTGCTAACACCCTAGACCGACACAGTAGAATGAAAGCATTTCACATTGGCTAATATAATGAGTCACAGACAGTCAATATCCTTCAGCAGTTAGCTGATGAGAACAAATGGTGTGAAATGTGTGATTCATCTATAGCCCTAGAACAGTGTCTGTCTGTGACACAGAATAACATCCCAGTCCTGTTGGTCATCATGACCTTTAATGAGAAGTGATGTCAGCAAGGAAACACCCCCCTGCAGAGACAATGTGTCTCTCTCTCATGAGAAACGGTTACATAATGAAAAACTCCATCCTTACTGCAGATGCTGATAGAGTAGAAGGTAATGAACATGTTTTAGGGACAGGAGTTTTTCCAGACCGTGTGGCGAGACCAGGAAAAACTCTGGTCTGTTACAGTCCATAGCTAAGGCCCAGAGTTGTTCCTGTTCAGGTCAGAACTATAGTCAGGAAACACAACAGTAGTGGATGTAGCATGCTAATACATAGTTAACCTGGTGCTATGGGAGAGAACCACCACCATTCCCAATGTCACCGCCACCCCCATTCCCAATGTCACCATCCCCAATGTCACCATCCACACCACCCCAACATCCCCAATGTCACCGCCACCGCCGCCACCCCCAATGTCGTCGCCACCGCCGCCACCCCCAATGTCGTCGCCACCGTCACCGCCCCTCACCAATGTCGTCACCGCCCCTCACCAATGTCGTCACCGCCCCTCACCAATGTCGTCACCGCCCCTCACCAATGTCGTCACCGCCCCTCACCAATGTCGTCACCGCCCCTCACCAATGTCGTCACCGCCCCTCACCAATGTCGTCACCGCCCCTCACCAATGTCGTCACCGCCCCTCACCAATGTCGTCACCGCCCCTCACCAATGTCGTCACCGCCCCTCACCAATGTCGTCACCGCCCCTCACCAATGTCGTCACCGCCCCTCACCAATGTCGTCACCGCCCCTCACCAATGTCGTCACCGCCCCTCACCAATGTCGTCACCGCCCCTCACCAATGTCGTCACCGCCCCTCACCAATGTCGTCACCGCCACTCACCATCCCCATCAATGTCATCACCAAAGTAACTTTTCATAGCACTTAGTTACATAAAGTCAAAGCGATGTACTGTAGTATCTCACCTTACTGTCCTCTCTCTGGAAGGTGACCCTACGGGGTTCAGTGCGTCCCCGGCTCAGCCGGTGCCCCATCTTGTCCTTCAGCAGGGATGTGTAGCCCAGGTGTTCATAGATGGGGTTGGTGGTCATCTTGGCGATGTACTCTGCTGCCTTGGTCTCGATGTACAGGGTGATGAGGCCATCCGTCACCAGGTCATGGACCGTCTCAAAGCGCTTCTCCCCCACAAAGTGCTTCCCGTCATAGAACAGTCTGTAGTTCAGGGTCTGGTGCCCAAACCTGGGGAGAGGGAGGTAGAGTGAGTAGGTGTGTGGGGAGAGCGTTTTTTACACGGTGTGTATATTTAGTAAGTAAATGTGTGTGTGTACTGTGTACAGTACCTTAAGGCCAAGGTGTGTGTCCCTGGCTGTCTCTGGCTCTCTCTGACGAGGTAAGCCCCGTCTGCTCCTCCCAGTAGCTCATCTGCACACTCTCTCGATAGCATGCCATGGAACCTTGAGAGAGCCACAAGTCTCCTGTCAATGCCGCCACAAGTCTCCTGTCAATGCTGTGGCCTTGTCTACGGACCTTGATGTCTCTGTCCCTGTCCCTCTGGATTTAACACTCAATTATCCCCATCCTCTTGCACACACAGGGACACACACACCTTCAACAACCTAAGCACATGTAAAGCTTGACATTAATGATAAATCACACAGCTAGAGCCAGCCTCCCCAGAAGCTGTATTAGAACATGGATGAAAAATCAAAGTAAGTCCCACTACTCACTCTCTGCCGTAATATTTGGGTCTGGTCTCCATCTGTAAATCCAGAGGAGAGAGACAAGATACATTGGCTGACAGAGACATAGTCAGTTGAAAGGTCACTTCAATGGCTTGGCCAAGAGATCTAACAACCTGTTTAGATTGAAGGATAAACGTTTCATAAAGGATGTCTGTGTCTCTCTGACAATTCTATGTCATTTCAATTTAAGGAGCTTTATTGGCATGGGAAACATATGGTTTACATTGCCAAAGCAAGTGAAATAAACAAAATGTACAGTAAACATTACACTCACAAAAGTAAAATAATTAACATTTCAAATGGTATATTAAGTATATGTACACAGTGTTGTAATGATGTGCAAATAGTTGATGTACAAAAGGGAAATAAATATAGGTTGTATTTACAATGGTGTTTGTTCTTCACTGGTTGCCCTTTTCTTGTGGCAACAGGTCACAAATCTTTCTGCTGTGATGGAACAATGTGGTATTTCACCCAATAGATATGGGAGTTTATCAAAATTGGATTTGTTTTCGAATTCGTTGTGAGTTTGTGTAATCTGAGGGAAATGTGTGTCTCTAATATGGTCATACATGTGGCAGGAGGTTAGGAAGTGCAGCTCAGTTTCCACCTCATTTTGTAGCTAGTGTGCACATAGCCTGTCTTCTCTTGAGATCCAGGTTAGGTATTCTGCCACTGTGTACTCTCTGTTAAGGGCCAAATGGCATTCTAGTTTGCTCTGGGTGACTCTCCCTCGCTCATCCTGCCAATTGCCTGACCTCTTTACCATTCGGTGTCAGATTAGAGATAAGAAAAGGACAATGTGGTAAATGATTAGTTTATCAGTATGTTGGTTACATTATCACAACAGATCAGGCATCCGATCACAGAACACTGTAGTCTATATGGTTGCCTCCCTGATGATTCTGAGACACTTTGAGAGAAGGGTAGACAATGGGGGTGTAGCTTAATGTTTAAAGAGGTACAGTGCTGACCTCCTGAGGGCAGGTCATCCTCTTGGGCCGAGGAGCTTCCTGCTGGAGCCGGTACACTGTTAGAGACAAACATGGACTGTCAGGTAAAAAGCATAGTATGCAGTATTAGAACGGCTGCACTGCTGAGGCCACGATATGTCCGCTGTGAGAGAGTTACACAGCCTTAAGGGAGCAACACAGTCTACGGACACTGAGGCCACGATATGTCCGCTGTGAGAGAGTTACACAGCCTTAAGGGAGCAACACAGTCTACGGACACTGAGGCCACGATATGTCCGCTGTGAGAGAGTTACACAGCCTTAAGGGAGCAACACAGTCTACGGACACGGAGGCCACGATATGTCCGCTGTGAGAGAGTTACACAGCCTTAAGGGAGCAACACAGTCTACGGACACTGAGGCCACGATATGTCCGCTGTGAGAGAGTTACACAGCCTTAAGGGAGCAACACAGTCTACGGACACTGAGGCCACGATATGTCCGCTGTGAGAGAGTTACACAGCCTTAAGGGAGCAACACAGTCTACGGACACTGAGGCCACGATATGTCCGCTGTGAGAGAGTTACACAGCCTTAAGGGAGCAACACAGTCTACGGACACTGAGGCCACGATATGTCCGCTGTGAGAGAGTTACACAGCCTTAAGGGAGCAACACAGTCTACGGACACTGAGGCCACAATATGTCCGCTGTGAGAGAGTTACACAGCCTTAAGGGAGCAAAACAGTCTACGGACACTGAGGCCACGATATGTCCGCTGTGAGAGAGTTACACAGCCTTAAGGGAGCAAAACAGTCTACGGACACTGAGGCCACGATATGTCCGCTGTGAGAGAGTTGCACAGCCTTAAGGGAGCAACACAGTCTACGGACACTGAGGCCACGATATGTCCGCTGTGAGAGAGTTACACAGCCTTAAGGGAGCAAAACAGTCTACGGACACTGAGGCCACGATGTGTCCGCTGTGAGAGAGTTACACAGCCTTAAGGGAGCAACACAGTCTACGGACACTGAGCTGACGGTGGTCCGTTTCGCGTCGAGTTCCAAAAATTCAGACGAACAAAGACAGCAACACAAACGGACCTCCTTCAGCTCTGTTTACGTAGACTGTAGACCGCTTCACACACACACGGAGACAGTAATTCATGCATTATATCCCTATGGGACAATAAAGTTTAGTAACGTATTCATTCATGCACTGTATGGAGTCATCAGCTGGACATACAGTACCACTACAGTACAGCCATCCCCAATGTATTCATCTCCTTTAAGTCCCATTTTCACTCCACAGCTACCAGGCCGGTCCAGCTTATTGTTCTCAAATTTGGTGCACAGATTTGTTTACATCCCTGTGAGTGAGCATTCCTCCTTTGCCAAGATAATCGAGCCACTTAACAAGTTACTGGCCTTGCGATATATGTTCAAGCAGATGTCTAATCATTTGAGTTACACAATTATTAATAACGTCCCAATGCACTCCTCTTGCAGCTCACTGTCACATGCTACATGTACAACACTATTCTTAACCATGGAACATGTTTGCGTGCAGTGTTCCCAGCAGGACTTGAGAGTGGCACTAGATTCTGAGGAGTTAAAACTGTCCATTAGAAGGTTATAGTTGCTCTAATATTGGACATGCAGCATATGGCCACTGACAGTATGATTCAAAGATGGCTGGCTCACTATTAGCCCAACTCAGAGCAAAGTCAACAAGGAACAGGAGGAACACCAGGAGCTGTTAGCTAAGTCGAAGATATCCACACGCTAATGTCTCTCAGTGGTTTATATGACAGGTCCCATACATCACCAAACCCTCTGTGTGAATGTCAATGGATATTTCACAGAGGGAGACATCCCAAATGGCACCCTATTCCCTATGCAGTGCACTACTTTAGATCAGGGCCCATAGTGTACTAAATAGAGAATAAGGTGCCATTTGGGACATAACTGTAGTCTAGGGCCTTAGTGCAGGATATGAACAGTGACTATTAAATCTTAGTACTGGGACACAAATGGGGAGACACAGTATGCATCCCAAAAGTCCCCCTATACCCCTACATAGTGCACTACATTTGACCAGAGCCAAGTAGTACAGTAAATAGGGTTTAATTCGGGATGCAGGCAGAGTAGCACAGTAACACATGCAGCAGCAGCACTGAGCCAAGCTGCCATCATGGATGAAGGGTACTTAGACTGAGTGCTCGGTGTAAATCAGTGAAACTGTTGAAAATGGAATGGAGAAAATCTATCTACGGTTAAGCCTGCCACAGTATAACATATCATAGCTGAGCTGGGGACACTAGGCCTATTGTCTGTAATGTACCTATTCTAAAGGGCATTACTGTAGACAAAGATTATACTATACTCATGTGATGCAATAAGAATGTGCATGACACTAAGTGTGTGTACCAAATGGCACCCTATTTCCTACATAGTGCACTACTTTTATAAACACAGCTTTATTGGTGAACACAAAATTATACATGTTTACATATTTAGTGCAAAAGTAATGCTTTAAAAATAGGGAACAGGGTGCCATTTGAGAACGCATCCTAAGAATGTTGGACGAAACAGGATTAGAAGAGACAGACAGTCTTTGCCGAAAACTCTTTCCTCCTTGTGATGAACACAGCATTGGGAATAGTGCCGTTTCCTCATTGTAATGTAACACAGCATTGGGAATAGTGCCGTTTCCTCATTGTAATGTAACACAGCATTGGGAGTAGTGCCGTTTCCTCATTGTAATGTAACACAGCATTGGGAATAGTGCCGTTTCCTCATTGTAATGTAACACAGCATTGGGAATAGTGCCGTTTCCTCATTGTAATGTAACACAGCATTGGGAGTAGTGCCTTTTCCTCATTGTAATGTAACACAGCATTGGGAGTAGTGCCGTTTCCTCATTGTAATGTAACACAGCATTGGGAGTAGTGCCGTTTCCTCATTGTGATGTAACAGCATTGGGAGTAGTGCCGTTTCCTCATTGTAATGTAACACAGCATTGGGAATAGTGCCGTTTCCTCATTGTAATGTAACACAGCATTGGGAGTAGTGCCGTTTCCTCATTGTAATGTAACACAGCATTGGGAGTAGTGCCGTTTCCTCATTGTAATGTAACACAGCATTGGGAGTAGTGCCGTTTCCTCATTGTAATGTAACACAGCATTGGGAGTAGTGCAGTTTCCTCATTGTAATGTAACACAGCATTGGGAATAGTGCCGTTTCCTCATTGTAATGTAACACAGCATTGGGAGTAGTGCCGTGTCCTCATTGTAATGTAACACAGCATTGGGAATAGTGCCGTTTCCTCATTGTAATGTAACACAGCATTGGGAGTAGTGC
Source organism: Salvelinus fontinalis (assembly GCF_029448725.1). Lineage (NCBI taxonomy): Eukaryota > Metazoa > Chordata > Actinopteri > Salmoniformes > Salmonidae > Salvelinus > Salvelinus fontinalis. The sequence goes on along the minus strand of NC_074702.1, from coordinate 3,762,165 downwards.
CGTTTCCTCATTGTAATGTAACACAGCATTGGGAGTAGTGCCGTTTCCTCATTGTAATGTAACACAGCATTGGGAGTAGTGCCGTTTCCTCATTGTAATGTAACACAGCATTGGGAGTAGTGCCGTTTCCTCATTGTAATGTAACACAGCATTGGGAGTAGTGCCGTTTCCTCATTGTGATGTAACAGCATTGGGAGTAGTGCCGTTTCCTCATTGTCATGTAACAGCATTGGGAGTAGTGCCGTTTCCTCATTGTAATGTAACACAGCATTGGGAGTAGTGCCGTTTCCTCATTGTAATGTAACACAGCATTGGGAGTAGTGCCGTTTCCTCATTGTGATGTAACAGCATTGGGAGTAGTGCCGTTTCCTCATTGTCATGTAACAGCATTGGGAGTAGTGCCGTTTCCTCATTGTGATGTAACAGCATTGGGAGTAGTGCCGTTTCCTCATTGTCATGTAACAGCATTGGGAGTAGTGCCGTTTCCTCATTGTCATGTAACAGCATTGGGAGTAGTGCCGTTTCCTCATTGTGATGTAACAGCATTGGGAGTAGTGCCGTTTCCTCATTGTCATGTAACAGCATTGGGAGTAGTGCCGTTTCCTCATTGTGATGTAACAGCATTGGGAGTAGTGCCGTTTCCTCATTGTAATGTAACACAGCATTGGGAGTAGTGCCGTTTCCTCATTGTGATGTAACAGCATTGGGAGTAGTGCCGTTTCCTCATTGTGATGTAACAGCATTGGGAGTAGTGCCGTTTCCTCATTGTGATGTAACACAGCATTGGGAGTAGTGCCGTTTCCTCATTGTAATGTAACACAGCATTGGGAGTAGTGCCGTTTCCTCATTGTGATGTAACAGCATTGGGAGTAGTGCCGTTTCCTCATTGTGATGTAACAGCATTGGGAGTAGTGCCGTTTCCTCATTGTGATGTAACAGCATTGGGAGTAGTGCCGTTTCCTCATTGTGATGTAACAGCATTGGGAGTAGTGTAACAGGTTAAGTCTCTGTACTGAATCTTCCCCACAACAGACTTTCCATGCGGGAGGAGGCAGACTCCTGACTGTGAGTTTGTTTTAGTCAGGACAACTCACGTCAACCAGCAAGACCTGGACGTCTTCCACGGACACACACAGGCTGTCTTCCACGAACATGAAGACATAGTGAGCTCCAGCGGAGGCTGCTGAGGGAGAACAGCTCATAATAATGGCTGGAATGGAGTGAATGGTATTTTTTTATTTTTACCTTTATTTAACCAGGTAGGCAAATTGAGAACACGTTCTCATTTACAATTGCGACCTGGCCAAGATAAAGCAAAGCAGTTCGACACATACAACAACACATAGTTACACATGGAGTAAAACAAACATACAGTCAATAATACAGTGAAAAATAAGTCTATATACAATGTGAGCAAGTGAGGTGAGATAAGGGAGGTGAAGGCAAACAAAATATATATATAAATAAAAATATAAAAAAAGGCCATGGTGGCGAAGTAAATACAATATAGCAAGTAAAAAACACTGGAATGGTTGGTTTGCAGTGGAAGAAAGTGCAAAGTAGAGAGAAATAATGGGGTGCAAATAGGCTAAATAAATAAATAAACACAGTAGGTAAAGAGGTAGTTGTTTGGGGTAAATTATAGAATGGGCTATGTACAGGTGCAGTAATCTATGAGCTGCTCTGACAGCTGGCGCTTAAAGCTATTGAGGGAGATAAGTATTTCCAGTATCATGAACATGGTTATGTATGACACCATTCCATTCCAGATATTAAACAGAGCCGTCCTCCCCTCAGCAGCCTCCACTGGTGAGCTCTAAAAATATCTCTCAGCAAGTGTTAGAAGACTGGAGAAGAGAAGTAACAGGAAGCTGTGCTGAAGCATGGCGCGTCCCAAGAAGCCTTACTGTACACACTAACTGTAACAGATTCAAGTATTTCTGCTTTAATATCCTTCACATATAAAAGTCCTTTGTAGTGACATGCAGCAGCCTGGCGGCCATGATGACTAGGCTTCTAACGTTCCACATTCCTCATCGACAACCAATGACTTTACAGTGGATAAACAGTACTTTAGATACTTACAGTAAGACTTCCATATGGGCGGTTGGTAATCCTCAGGATCTGAAACGACAACACAGGAGGAGGGTCAGAGAGACAGAGAGAAAGACAGACAGACAAAAAAGATAGAGACAGACTCCCATATCCATTGGGTGAAATACCAGTGTGCCATCACAGCAGCAAGATTTGTGAACTGTTGACACAAGAAAAGGGCAACCAGTGAAGAACAAACACCATTGTAAATACAACCTATATTTATGATTTATTTATTTTCCCTTTTGTACTTTAACTATTTTCACATCATGGTGTATATATACACACACATTACATTTGAAATGTCTTTATTCTTTTGGAAATTCTGTAAGTGTCTTGTTTACTGTTAATATAAAAAAGTATCTATTTCACTTGCGTTGGCAAACATGTTTCCCCATGCCAATAAAGCCCTTAAATCGGACAGACAGACACCGACAGAGACACAAACAGAGACACAGACACAGACACAGACACAGACAGAGAGACAGTTCAGAACTAGACAGAAGAGAGTTAAAGTGGTTAGACAACAGGCAAATAGAACCGTTTTATTCTTTCTTGGGTGAATTGTCTGTCTCTCTGCGTCCCAGTTCCATTCACTCTGAATGGGTTATGAACTCATCACCATGGTTATTTCAGGGTTGTTTACGTCTCAGTCTAGTTATTCTGCTAGACTAGCAGAATTATACACAGGGTTTATTCACACTGTGAAGCCTCTTGAGATACTCATTGCTCAGTGAGTGAATAGAGTTTTATTCAGTCTCCCTGCTTCAAGGAACATCAGCACATGTCCACCTTATTATTTTAGTTAACAGGTTATGTCCCAATGGCACCCTATTCCCTACATAGTGCACTACTTTTGACAAAAAAAGCACTATGTCGGGAATAGGGTACGATTTGGGATGCTGCCAAGGTTGCCACACAACAGATCTATAGTACCTGGTGCAGCCCAGGGATATATCCCTTCTTCACAGATAGATCCATCTTTATAAACACCAGGCTAGCATTATGCCATGATGATGATACACACTATTCATTACCCAAGAAGGGCAACACAAATTAGAAAATGTGAAAATGCAATTTCCAGCCCAATACCCATGAGATCTGCTGTAACCTAAGGGGAAAAGTGCTACTTTAATTGCATGGACGGTTGAGGTTTGTGTTTAGTGAAGGAAAATGTAACCACAATTTCTTACTCCTTGTACTCTGTCATCATGCCCACTGTGTTCCCTTGGTAACTCATTCGTTGGTACAACTTCCTCCTGCATAATATACTACCTACTATATGCACCATAAGTACCTTGACATAGTCATGTACTGTTACAGTATACAAGCATATCTAATGAATTAGTATGGCTATACTATGGATCTAGGCTGGCAAGGCTGTGCATGACAACTAATCCAGAAACGTAGAAACCTACTGTAGTGTCTTCTGCTACCTTACAGACACTTAGTCAGGTATCATTGTGTAAATGTAGCTTGTAATACTGCAGCAGGTAGAATGATGGAACGTGTCCTTAATGCATCACAAGACTCACACATCTCTACTGTTCCCGGTGGAAGGATCTCACTGACAGCTGGAGTAACTGCATGTGTGAACAATGAATCACATTAAAAAGGTGAAAGACACACAGAGTTCATTTAAAAAGACCCAGGGACATCTATCTAGGGGTCAACCCACTGTCCCCCCAGGGGACAGGCTGCATGCTAACTACCCTATGGCTTCCACAGGCCCACCTGAGAGAGTCAAGGAGAGCCAGGGAAATATATCTAGGGGTCAATATGCTGTTCCCCCCCCAGGGGACAGGCTGCATGCTAACTACCCTATGGCTTCCACAGGCCCACCTGAGAGAGTCAAGAAGAGCCAGGGACATCTATCTAGGGGTCAATATGCTGTTCCCCCCCCAGGGGACAGGCTGCATGCTAACTACCCTGTGGCTTCCACAGGCCCACCTGAGAGGGTCAAGGAGAGCCAGGGACATCTATCTAGGGGTCAATATGCTGTTCCCCCCCCAGGGGACAGGCTGCATGCTAACTACCCTATGGCTTCCACAGGCCCACCTGAGAGAGTCAAGAAGAGCCAGGTGTGCATGGAGGGGTGTGTCATTGTGCTCTCTCACTCTCAGTAGTGAACTATATTTATAGTCAACAACTCACTGGCAGACCAAACCTGCCTACTGTCATTGTCTGGAACCAACCAGACAATGACCGTCACAGTAAGTTTAGTCTGAGTGAGTGACTGGTCCACTGGATCCCCACGTCAACCACACTGAATGTTTTGTTGTCATCATTAGCAATTTCCATACAGTCACTGTGAGAGAGCTTTGAGGTGCATATTCAGTGTGGGACCCAAGTGGCACCCTGTTCCCATGAAGCTAGGGTTATGGTTGAACCAGGATGTGGTCATGTAGCTAGGGTTATGGTTGAACCAGGATGTGGTCATGAAGCTAGGGTTATGGTTGAACCAGGATGTGGACATGAAGCTAGGGTTATGGTTGAACCAGGATGTGGACATGAAGCTAGGGTTATGGTTGAACCAGGATGTGGACATGAAGCTAGGGTTATGGTTGAACCAGGATGTGGTCATGAAGCTAGGGTTAGGGTTGAACCAGGATGTGGTCATTAAGCTAGGGTTAGGGTTGTCATGAAGCTAGGGTTAGGGTTGTGGATGAGGGTTGAACCAGGATGTGGTCATGTAGCTAGGGTTATGGTTGAACCAGGATGTGGACATGAAGCTAGGGTTAGGGTTGAACCAGGATGTGGTCATTAAGCTAGGGTTATGGTTGAACCAGGATGTGGTCATGAAGCTAGGGTTAGGGTTGAACCAGGATGTGGTCATGTAGCTAGGGTTAGGGTTGAACCAGGATGTGGTCATTAAGCTAGGGTTAGGGTTGAACCATGATGTGGTCATGAAGCTAGGGTTAGGGTTGTGGATGAGGGTTGAACCAGGATGTGGACATGAAGCTAGGGTTATGGTTGAACCAGGATGTGGTCAAGAAGCTAGGGTTATGGATGAGGGTTGAACCAGGATGTGGTCATGAAGCTAGGGTATGGTTGAACCAGGATGTGGTCATTAAGCTAGGGTTAGGGTTGAACCATGATGTGGTCATGAAGCTAGGGTTAGGGTTGTGGATGAGGGTTGAACCAGGATGTGGACATGAAGCTAGGGTTATGGTTGAACCAGGATGTGGTCATGAAGCTAGGGTTAGGGTTGAACCAGGATGTGGTCATGAAGCTAGGGTTAGGGTTGAACCAGGATGTGGTCATGAAGCTAGGGTTAGGGTTGAACCAGGATGTGGTCATGAAGCTAGGGTTATGGTTGAACCAGGATGTGGTCATGAAGCTAGGGTTATGGTTGTGGATGGGGGTTGAACCAGTATGTGGACATGAAGCTAGGGTTATGGTTGAACCAGGATGTGGTCAAGAAGCTAGAGTTATGGTTGTGGATGAGGGTTGAACCAGGATGTGGTCATGAAGCTAGGGTTATGGTTGAACCAGGATGTGGTCATGAAGCTAGGGTTATGGTTGAACCAGGATGTGGTCATGAAGCTAGAGTTAGGGTTGTGGATTAGGGTTAGGGTTGAACCAGGATGTGGACATGAAGCTAGGGTTAGGGTTGTGGATGAGGGTTGAACCAGGTTGTGGACATGAAGCTAGGGTTATGGTTGTGGATGAGGGTTGAACCAGGATGTGGTCATGAAGCTAGGGTTATGGTTGAACCAGGATGTGGTCAAGAAGCTAGGGTTATGGATGAGGGTTGAACCAGAATGTGGTCATGAAGCTAGGGTTATGGTTGAACCAGGATGTGGTCATTAAGCTAGGGTTAGGGTTGAACCATGATGTGGTCATGAAGCTAGGGTTAGGGTTGTGGATGAGGGTTGAACCAGGATGTGGACATGAAGCTAGGGTTATGGTTGAACCAGGATGTGGTCAAGAAGCTAGGGTTATGGATGAGGGTTGAACCAGGATGTGGTCATGAAGCTAGGGTTATGGTTGAACCAGGATGTGGTCATGAAGCTAGGGTTAGGGTTGAACCAGGATGTGGTCATGAAGCTAGGGTTAGGGTTGAACCAGGATGTGGTCATGAAGCTAGGGTTAGGGTTGAACCAGGATGTGGTCATGAAGCTAGGGTTATGGTTGAACCAGGATGTGGTCATGAAGCTAGGGTTATGGTTGTGGATGGGGGTTGAACCAGTATGTGGACATGAAGCTAGGGTTATGGTTGAACCAGGATGTGGTCAAGAAGCTAGAGTTATGGTTGTGGATGAGGGTTGAACCAGGATGTGGTCATGAAGCTAGGGTTATGGTTGAACCAGGATGTGGTCATGAAGCTAGGGTTATGGTTGAACCAGGATGTGGTCATGAAGCTAGAGTTAGGGTTGTGGATTAGGGTTAGGGTTGAACCAGGATGTGGACATGAAGCTAGGGTTAGGGTTGTGGATGAGGGTTGAACCAGGTTGTGGACATGAAGCTAGGGTTATGGTTGTGGATGAGGGTTGAACCAGGATGTGGTCATGAAGCTAGGGTTATGGTTGAACCAGGATGTGGTCAAGAAGCTAGGGTTAGGGTTGAACCAGGATGTGGTCAAGAAGCTAGGGTTATGGTTGAACCAGGATGTGGTCATTAAGCTAGGGTTAGGGTTGAACCAGGATGTGGACATGAAGCTAGGGTTATGGTTGAACCAGGATGTGGACATGAAGCTAGGGTCATGGTTGAACCAGGATGTGGTCATGAAGCTAGGGTTATGGTTGAACCAGGATGTGGTCATGAAGCTAGGGTTAGGGTTGTGGATGAGGGTTGAACCAGGATGTGGTCATGAAGCTAGGGTTAGGGTTGAACCAGGATGTGGTCATGAAGCTAGGGTTATGGTTGAACCAGGATGTAGTCATGAAGCTAGGGTTATGGTTGAACCAGGATGTGGTCATGAAGCTAGGGTTATGGTTGAACCAGGATGTGGACATGAAGCTAGGGTTAGGGTTGTGGATGAGGATGAGGGTTGAACCAGGTTGTGGACATGAAGCTAGGGTTATGGTTGTGGATGAGGGTTGAACCAGGATGTGGTCATGAAGCTAGGGTTATGGTTGAACCAGGATGTGGTCAAGAAGCTAGGGTTAGGGTTGAACCAGGATGTGGTCAAGAAGCTAGGGTTATGGTTGAACCAGGATGTGGTCATTAAGACATTTACATTTTACATTTAAGTCATTTAGCAGACGCTCTTATCCAGAGCGACTTACAAGTACATACATTCATACATTATTTTATTTTTTTTGTACTGGCCCCCCGTGGGAATTGAACCCACAACCCTGGCGTTGCAAGCGCCATGCTCTACCAACTGAGCCACACGGGACCCATTAAGCTAGGGTTAGGGTTGAACCAGGATGTGGACATGAAGCTAGGGTTATGGTTGAACCAGGATGTGGACATGAAGCTAGGGTTATGGTTGAACCAGGATGTGGTCATGAAGTTAAGGTTATGGTTGAACCATGATGTGGTCATGAAGCTAGGGTTAGGGTTGTGGATGAGGGTTGAACCAGGATGTGGTCATGAAGCTAGGGTTAGGGTTGAACCAGGATGTGGTCATGAAGCTAGGGTTATGGTTGAACCAGGATGTAGTCATGAAGCTAGGGTTATGGTTGAACCAGGATGTAGTCATGAAGCTAGGGTTATGGTTGAACCAGGATGTGGTCATGAAGCTAGGGTTAGGGTTGAACCAGGATGTGGTCATGAAGCTAGGGTTAGGGTTGAACCAGGATGTGGTCATGAAGCTAGGGTTATGGTTGAACCAGGATGTGGTCATGAAGCTAGGGTTAGGGTTGAACCAGGATGTGGTCATGAAGCTAGGGTTATGGTTGAACCAGGATGTGGTCATGAAGCTAGGGTTATGGTTGAACCATGATGTGGTCATGAAGCTAGGGTTAGGGTTGTGGATGAGGGTTGAACCAGGATGTGGTCATGAAGCTAGGGTTAGGGTTGAACCAGGATGTGGTCATGAAAATAGGGTTATGGTTGTGGATGAGGGTTGAACCAGGATGTGGACATGAAGCTAGGGTTAGGGTTGAACCAGGATGTAGACATGAAGCTAGGGTTATGGTTGAACCAGGATGTGGTCATGAAGCTAGGGTTATGGTTGAACCATGATGTGGTCATGAAGCTAGGGTTAGGGTTGTGGATGAGGGTTGAACCAGGATGTGGTCATGAAGCTAGGGTTAGGGTTGAACCAGGATGTGGTCATGAAGCTAGGGTTATGGTTGAACCAGGATGTAGTCATGAAGCTAGGGTTATGGTTGAACCAGGATGTGGTCATGAAGCTAGGGTTATGGTTGAACCAGGATGTGGACATGAAGCTAGGGTTAGGGTTGTGGATGAGGATGAGGGTTGAACCAGGTTGTGGACATGAAGCTAGGGTTATGGTTGTGGATGAGGGTTGAACCAGGATGTGGTCATGAAGCTAGGGTTATGGTTGAACCAGGATGTGGTCATGAAGCTAGGGTTATGGTTGAACCATGATGTGGTCATGAAGCTAGGGTTAGGGTTGTGGATGAGGGTTGAACCAGGATGTGGTCATGAAGCTAGGGTTAGGGTTGAACCAGGATGTGGTCATGAAGCTAGGGTTATGGTTGAACCAGGATGTAGTCATGAAGCTAGGGTTATGGTTGAACCAGGATGTGGTCATGAAGCTAGGGTTATGGTTGAACCAGGATGTGGACATGAAGCTAGGGTTAGGGTTGTGGATGAGGATGAGGGTTGAACCAGGTTGTGGACATGAAGCTAGGGTTATGGTTGTGGATGAGGGTTGAACCAGGATGTGGTCATGAAGCTAGGGTTATGGTTGAACCAGGATGTGGTCAAGAAGCTAGGGTTAGGGTTGAACCAGGATGTGGTCAAGAAGCTAGGGTTATGGTTGAACCAGGATGTGGTCATTAAGACATTTACATTTTACATTTAAGTCATTTAGCAGACGCTCTTATCCAGAGCGACTTACAAGTACATACATTCATACATTATTTTATTTTTTTTGTACTGGCCCCCCGTGGGAATTGAACCCACAACCCTGGCGTTGCAAGCGCCATGCTCTACCAACTGAGCCACACGGGACCCATTAAGCTAGGGTTAGGGTTGAACCAGGATGTGGACATGAAGCTAGGGTTATGGTTGAACCAGGATGTGGACATGAAGCTAGGGTTATGGTTGAACCAGGATGTGGTCATGAAGTTAAGGTTATGGTTGAACCATGATGTGGTCATGAAGCTAGGGTTAGGGTTGTGGATGAGGGTTGAACCAGGATGTGGTCATGAAGCTAGGGTTAGGGTTGAACCAGGATGTGGTCATGAAGCTAGGGTTATGGTTGAACCAGGATGTAGTCATGAAGCTAGGGTTATGGTTGAACCAGGATGTAGTCATGAAGCTAGGGTTATGGTTGAACCAGGATGTGGTCATGAAGCTAGGGTTAGGGTTGAACCAGGATGTGGTCATGAAGCTAGGGTTAGGGTTGAACCAGGATGTGGTCATGAAGCTAGGGTTATGGTTGAACCAGGATGTGGTCATGAAGCTAGGGTTAGGGTTGAACCAGGATGTGGTCATGAAGCTAGGGTTATGGTTGAACCAGGATGTGGTCATGAAGCTAGGGTTATGGTTGAACCATGATGTGGTCATGAAGCTAGGGTTAGGGTTGTGGATGAGGGTTGAACCAGGATGTGGTCATGAAGCTAGGGTTAGGGTTGAACCAGGATGTGGTCATGAAAATAGGGTTATGGTTGTGGATGAGGGTTGAACCAGGATGTGGACATGAAGCTAGGGTTAGGGTTGAACCAGGATGTAGACATGAAGCTAGGGTTATGGTTGAACCAGGATGTGGTCATGAAGCTAGGGTTATGGTTGAACCATGATGTGGTCATGAAGCTAGGGTTAGGGTTGTGGATGAGGGTTGAACCAGGATGTGGTCATGAAGCTAGGGTTAGGGTTGAACCAGGATGTGGTCAAGAAGCTAGAGTTATGGTTGTGGATGAGGGTTGAACCAGGATGTGGTCATGAAGCTAGGGTTAGGGTTGAACCAGGATGTGGTCATGAAGCTAGGGTTATGGTTGAACCAGGATGTGGTCATGAAGCTAGGGTTATGGTTGAACCAGGATGTGGTCATGAAGCTAGGGTTATGGTTGAACCAGGATGTGGTCATGAAGCTAGGGTTATGGTTGAACCAGGATGTGGTCATGAAGCTAGAGTTAGGGTTGTGGATTAGGGTTAGGGTTGAACCAGGATGTGGACATGAAGCTAGGGTTAGGGTTGTGGATGAGGGTTGAACCAGGATGTGGACATGAAGCTAGGGTTAGGGTTGAACCAGGATGTGGTCATGAAGCTAGGGTTAGGGTTGTGGATGGGGGTTGAACCAGGATGTGGTCATGAAGCTAGAGTTAGGGTTGTGGATTAGGGTTAGGGTTGAACCAGGATGTGGACATGAAGCTAGGGTTAGGGTTGTGGGTGAGGGTTGAACCAGGATGTGGTCATGAAGCTAGGGTTGGGTATAGGGAACCATTTGGGAAGCAGACATACTGTACTCTGTCTACCGTCCTACATCTGACTGATAAAAACCAAATGCCTTTGTTCAAAGGATCTAGTTTATGTCTCAAATAGCAACCAATTCACTACACTTCCCTTATGGGCCCAGGTATAAAGTAGCACACTAGAGAGAGAATAGGGAGCCATTAGGGAAGTAACCATACTGTATGTCTACAGTGGATGTGTCACAAAGCCTTTGTTCAATAGATCTAGAAACAGCACTCAGAAGAGAGACTTTATGGACAAACTTTCCCCAACTCAAAACCCTGGCACTTCAGAACACGGCTTGATTTATAGAAAATTGACTGGCCTTCCAGCTCCATTTACTAGTTTACATTTACATTTACAGAAACCCATTTACAGAAACTCAGAAGCTTGGTCATTGTGTCTCTGCTCTGGCGAGCAATCAAAATGAATGATTCTACTGCGGATCATTTGGAGAATGCTCTCTTTTTAATAACTGGTTATTCTGGAAGGGTATTGTCTGGGGGTGTGAGGTCCTTCAGGGCAGGCCCTGAGCTGACGCATACTACTCTAAAGGAGCCCGTCACCATTAAATGGATGGCATAAGGGCTATGCCACATTTGGCAAAGCACAAGATAAGGACTTGTTATAACACGCTTAAATAATATGACATGATTGGTGGAGTGTGCTGTATGCGTAGGCCTAAGAAAGGGTTTGAGAAAGCTGAAGAAGATATACTGGTTAGAGACTGAATTTCAAATAGGGAAAGTTGAACTCCTGCAGCCTGTGTGTTGTGGAGGAAGAGAGAGAACACACACAGTAGCTGGAGGGTAAGGGTCGCCCCATCAGGAGACAGACAGGATATTAATTGTGTTGCCCTCCGTTACTCACCAGTCACTGGAGGAATTTTACAAAATAATTACAGCGGTGTGTGTGTGTGTGTGTGTGTGTGTGTGTGTGTGTGTTCTCCGGGTGTTTGTTTTGGAAGCAAAGAGAATAAGAGATGAATAAAGATCAAGCTTAGCAAAGATGTTCTCCACTGAGAGGACTTGTGCTCCAGCAAGATTGAACAAAATGTAGATTCCATGTGAGCGGAAAATATTTTAGGTATCTCAGATTGTTCTGGGAATTCTCACATGGAAACTTAATTGGGAGGAAGGATGTTTAATATGCTTTTACATTAGAATCCTCTCCCGCTGGTGTGGAATCACCCTGGAACACGCCTATTCACAGAAAGAGACGCCACGCTCCTGTCAACATCACCACTATCCATATGGACAGCTAGACCCAACTAAACATATGGCCACACACACACACAGGGATATAGCACAGCCCCTGTAGGGAGACCATCTGTGCATCAAACTGTTCTAAAACAAGCATATCCAGACAGCAAGTAAGTGTGTGTGTGTGTGTGTGTGTGTGTGTGTGTGTGTGTGTGTGTTTGCGTGCACAGGTATGCACAGATGTGTGTGCACACAGATGCACACACAGGTATGCACAATCACACGTACACAAGTGTGAATAAATGTGTGTGTGTGTGCGCACGCTGAGAGTCTTAGTGTGTTGTGAAATCTGTTATGAATGTGTTGTAATGTTTTTAAATTGTATAACTGCCTTAATTTTTCTGGGCCCCAGGAAGAGTAGCTACTGCCTTGGCAGGAACTAAAGGGGATCCATAATATACCCCAGGAAGAGTAGCTGCTGCCTTGGCAGGAACTAATGAGGATCCATAATAAACCCCAGGAAGAGTATCTGCTGCCTAGGCAGGAACTAAAGGGTATCCATAATAAACCCCAGGAAGAGTAGCTGCTGCCTTGGCAGGAACTAAAGGGGATCCATAATATACCCCAGGAAGAGTAGCTGCTGCCTTGGCAGGAACTAATGAGGATCCATAATAAACCCCAGGAAGAGTATCTGCTGCCTAGGCAGGAACTAAAGGGTATCCATAATAAACCCCAGGAAGAGTAGCTGCTGCCTTGGCAGGAACTAAAGGGGATCCATAATATACCCCAGGAAGAGTAGCTGCTGCCTTGGCAGGAACTAAAGGGGATCCATAATAAACCCCAGGAAGAGTAGCTACTGCCTTGGCAGGGACGAAAGGGGATCCATAATAAACCCCAGGAAGAGTAGCTGCTGCCTTGGCAGGGACGAAAGGGGATCCATAATAAACCCCAGGAAGAGTAGCTGCTGCCTTGGCAGGAACTAAAGGGGATCCATAATAAACCCCAGGAAGAGTAGCTGCTGCCTAGGCAGGAACTAATGAGGATCCATAATAAACCCCAGGAAGAGTAGCTGCTGCCTTGGCAGGAACTAAAGGGGATCCATAATAAACCCCAGGAAGAGTAGCTGCTGCCTTGGCAGGGACGAAAGGGGATCCATAATAAACCCCAGGAAGAGTAGCTGCTGCCTTGGCAGGAACTAATGAGGATCCATAATAAACCCCAGGAAGAGTAGCTACTGCCTTGGCAGGAACTAAAGGGGATCCATAATAAACCCCAGGAAGAGTAGCTGCTGCCTTGGCAGGAACTAAAGGGGATCCGTAATAAACCCCAGGAAGAGTAGCTGCTGCCTTGGCAGGAACTAAAGGGGATCCATAATAAACCCCAGGAAGAGTAGCTGCTGCCTTGGCAGGAACTAATGAGGATCCATAATAAACCCCAGGAAGAGTAGCTGCTGCCTTGGCAGGAACTAAAGGGGATCCATAATATACCCCAGGAAGAGTAGCTGCTGCCTTGGCAGGAACTAAAGGGGATCCATAATAAACCCCAGGAAGAGTAGCTACTGCCTTGGCTGGAACTAAAGGGGATCCATAATAAACCCCAGGAAGAGTAGCTACTGCCTTGGCAGGGACTAATGGGGATCCGTAATAAATAACAGTTTAGTGGGTTAGAAAACCCTTCGGACTGCAGACCCAGTGAGCTGGTTAGGTTAGCACCAGGCCAGGCTTCATCAGTTAGGGGGGAAACACAGTGTGCTGGTTAGGTTAGCACCAGGCCAGGCTTCATCAGTTAGGGGGGAAACACAGTGAGCTGGTTAGGTTAGCACCAGGCCAGGCTTCATCAGTTAGGGGGAAACACAGTGTTCTGGTTAGGTTAGCACCAGGCCAGGCTTCATCAGTTAGGAGGGAAACACAGTGTGCTGGTTAGGTTAGCACCAGGCCAGGCTTCATCAGTTAGGAGGGAAACACAGTGTGCTGGTTAGGTTAGCACCAGGCCAGGCTTCATCAGTTAGGAGGGAAACACAGTGTGCTGGTTAGGTTAGCACCATGCCAGGCTTCATCAGTTAGGGGGGAAACACAGTGAGCTGGTTAGGTTAGCACCAGGCCAGGCTTCATCAGTTAGGGGGAAACACAGTGTTCTGGTTAGGTTAGCACCAGGCCAGGCTTCATCAGTTAGGAGGGAAAACACAGTGTGCTGGTTAGGTTAGCACCAGGCCAGGCTTCATCAGTTAGGGGGGAAACACAGTGTGCTGGTTAGGTTAGCACCAGGCCAGGCTTCATCAGTTAGGGGGGGGAAACACAGTGTGCTGGTTAGGTTAGCACCAGGCCAGGCTTCATCAGTTAGGAGGGAAACACAGTGTGCTGGTTAGGTTAGCACCAGGCCAGGCTTCATCAGTTAGGGGGGGGGGAAACACAGTGTTCTGGTTAGGTTAGCACCAGGCCAGGCTTCATCAGTTAGGGGGGAAACACAGTGTGCTGGTTAGGTTAGCACCAGGCCAGGCTTCATCAGTTAGGAGGGAAAACACAGTGAGCTGGTTAGGTTAGCACCAGGCCAGGCTTCATCAGTTAGGAGGGAAACAGTGTGCTGGTTAGGTTAGCACCAGGCCAGGCTTCATCAGTTAGGGGGGGGGAAACACAGTGTTCTGGTTAGGTTAGCACCAGGCCAGGCTTCATCAGTTAGGGGGGAAACACAGTGTTCTGGTTAGGTTAGCACCAGGCCAGGCTTCATCAGTTAGGGGGGAAACACAGTGTTCTGGTTAGGTTAGCACCAGGCCAGGCTTCATCAGTTAGGGGGGAAACACAGTGTTCTGGTTAGGTTAGCACCAGGCCAGGCTTCATTGTTTGGTCATGTGATTCCCTGGCTGCATGATGGAAGCCACTGAGGGAACCAGGGTTTCTAATTAATAATGAATGGAGAGAAAGACAGCAGACGCATGTTGAATTAAACAACTCACCATCTCTGTATGGAGACATTCTTTATGTTTTCATAAAAACAGACAACTGTTTAGTTTGTATTTTTTAAGTCACTTCGAGGGTGAGAACCTGCTAAAGTTACTACAATGTGATTTTTTTTAAATATCCTTATCTGTTGACACCAGTACTGTCCTGAAGCCTGACTAGTCATGACTAGTAACAGCTTCCACTCCACATGTGAATGCTTATGTGATGCAGAACAGAGTGGGACAGAAACACCTGCAGGATAATGATGTTGAAGAACAGACGGCTCTCTTCCTTTACAAGACTGTGTCTGCGTCACAATTAACACACTGTTTTCTATATAGTGCACTGGTGGGCCAGGGCACTACATAGGGCACAGGGTGCCATTTGGGATGCACCCTATGAGACACAAATCCTGCCTCTACTACTATCCAACGGTGTGGTTGCAGGGCTAGGACAGAAGACAAGATACACTTTCATCCTGTATCCCTCCATTTATTCCCAGCCAGAGTAGGGCAGAGTGTTTGCTGAGAGCTGTGTGACTAACAGTGTGCTGGTGGTACACACTACTCAGCTCTCCTGTGCCAGGAATGCGGAGGAGTCGTCTCTCAGATCAGTGCACAGCACAAGCACGGCCACAATTCTTTTTTTTTATCCAGGGGAAGGGAAAATGATTGTGAAATATATCACTAATCTCTTGTTTTTTTCCATTGGAGTATAATATACAGTGCAAGTCAGGGCCTGGGAAACGGCTTTTCATCAATGGTCTAATCTTCTTCCAAAACTGTATTACCCAGATTTCCATTATCCTACAGCAGGATGAATAAACATTGTTGGTATTATCCTACAGCGGGATGGATAAACATTGTTGGTATTATCCTACAGCAGGATGGATAAACATTGTTGGTATTATCCTACAGCAGGATGGATAAACATTGTTGGTATTATCCTACAGCAGGATGGATAAACATTGTTGGTATTATCCTACAGCGGGATGGATAAACATTGTTGGTATTATCCTACAGCAGGATGGATAAACATTGTTGGTATTATCCTACAGCGGGATGAATAAACATTGCTGGTATTATCCTACAGCGGGATGGATAAACATTGTTGGTATTATCCTACAGCAGGATGGATAAACATTGTTGGTATTATCCTACAGCGGGATGGATAAACATTGTTGGTATTATCCTACAGCAGGATGGATAAACATTGTTGGTATTATCCTACAGCGGGATGAATAAACATTGCTGGTATTATCCTACAGCGGGATGGATAAACATTGTTGGTATTATCCTACAGCGGGATGGATAAACATTGTTGGTATTATCCTACAGCAGGATGGATAAACATTGTTGGTATTATCCTACAGCGGGATGGATAAACATTGTTGGTATTATCCTACAGCGGGATGGATAAACATTGCTGGTATTATCCTACAGCAGGATGGATAAACATTGTTGGTATTATCCTACAGCAGGATGGATAAACATTGCTGGTATTATCCTACAGCAGGATGGATAAACATTGTTGGTATTATCCTACAGCGGGATGGATAAACATTGTTGGTATTATCCTACAGCGGGATGGATAGACATTGTTGGTATTATCCTACAGCGGGATGGATAAACATTGTTGGTATTATCCTACAGCGGGATGGATAAACATTGTTGGTATTATCCTACAGCGGGATGGATAAACATTGTTGGTATTATCCTACAGCGGGATGGATAAACATTGTTGGTATTATCCTACAGCGGGATGGATAGACATTGTTGGTATTATCCTACAGCAGAATGGATAAACATTGTTGGTATTATCCTACAGCGGGATGGATAAACATTGTTGGTATTATCCTACAGCGGAATGGATAAACATTGTTGGTATTATCCTACAGCAGGATGGATAAACATTGTTGGTATTATCCTACAGTGGGATGAATAAACATTGTTGGTATTATCCTACAGCAGGATGGATAAACATTGTTGGTATTATCCTACAGCGGGATGGATAGACATTGTTGGTATTATCCTACAGCAGGATGGATAAACATTGTTGGTATTATCCTACAGCAGGATGGATAAACATTGTTGGTATTATCCTACAGCGGGATGTCTTTCTGTCCATCCTGGTAGTTTCATGAAGAATAACTTCAAAGTCAAGTCTTGATTGGCTGGACCGACCTCGCTCATGTACTGTAGTTTCCTCATTCAACCGCTGTGTCTCCACCGAGAGAGGACGGTCTAGTCAATTAAGGCTTGCAGACTAGAGACTACGGTCACGTAGAAACAGCTGAAGACAGCAGCATCACAGCAACATTTGTTTACGGCAGCAGCAGGAAATCGAGGGGCTAATATGAAACAGAACGTGTTGTGTTCACAGATTCATTTCTGAGGTTGCATCACAAATGGCACCCTATTCCCTATATAGTGCACTACTTTTGACCAAATCCTTATGGGCACTGATCAAAATTAGTGCACTGTATAGGGTACATGGTGTCATCTGGGATGCAAATGGAGTCATACGCCTCATAGAAAAGATTATTCAAATGTCTCTGTCAGCCAGAAAGCTCTCCAGGAAGATAATGATAGCCATGTGTGACAGGCCCTCTGTCCCTGGCAGCACAGCACCTCGTAACGTCTGGTAATTATATCGAGAGCCTAACAATAATGACAAGCCTCCACACCACAGTCAGAAAATACTTTCCCCTTAAAAAAGATGCAGTGGTCAAGTGGTAAATCCAGTGCTTTTGGCAACGTACTCATGAGATAATGTCTTGTGAAGTATGAAGTCAGCACAGACAGCCTGTATGAGGCTGGAACGTCTACGTCCCAAATGGCTCCCTATTCCTTATGTAGTGCACTTCATAGATAATAGGGTACCATTTGGGATATAAACATTGTGTCTGGCTCCCATGGGCAGCAGAGCCTTCTGGGTAATTTGACTATGGTATGGTATGGTGGTGTGGTTGGGTAGGGGATTAGAAGACACTAAATAAATACAGGCCATCATTTCACATGTTCACTCTGACAACGACGACCCAGCAGCAATAGGATCAAAGACTAGTGCTACTCCCACCCACTGTACATTCTGTAACTTTTGGTCACACTTATCTTAACCTGAGTCAATCATGTAGAGGATAGGAAAAGACTGATGTTCAGAATATGACCTGGAAAAGTGCCACAGCTGCTCAAACAAACTGAGTGTGAAACAGCAGTCGCTGGCTGTAGCCTCCTCCTGAACACACAGTATAACTGAGTGTGAAACAGCAGTCGCTGGCTGTAGCCTCCTCCTGAACACACAGTATAACTGAGTGTGAAACAGCAGTCTCTGGCTGTAGCCTCCTCCTGAACACACAGTATAACTGAGTGTGAAACAGCAGTCTCTGGCTGTAGCCTCCTCCTGAACACACAGTATAACTGAGTGTGAAACAGCAGTCTCTGGCTGTAGCCTCCTCCTGAACACACAGTATAACTGAGTGTGAAACAGCAGTCTCTGGCTGTAGCCTCCTCCTGAACACACAGTATAACTGAGTGTGAAAGGGCAGTCTCTGGCTGTAGCCTCCTCCTGAACACACAGTATAACTGAGTGTGAAACGGCAGTCTCTGGCTGTAGCCTCCTCCTGAACACACAGTATAACTGAGTGTGAAACAGCAGACGCTGGCTGTAGCCTGCTCCTGACCACACAGTATAACTGAGTGTGAAACGGCAGTCGCTGGCTGTAGCCTCCTCCTGAACACACAGTATAACTGAGTGTGAAACAGCAGTCACTGGCTGTAGCCTCCTCCTGAACACACAGTATAACTGAGTGTGAAAGGGCAGTCGCTGGCTGTAGCCTCCTCCTGAACACACAGTATAACTGAGTGTGAAAGGGCAGTCTCTGGCTGTAGCCTCCTCCTGAACACACAGTATAGATAAACGTGTGGTGCCCATGTTTGTCAGGGTATAAAGTACAAACAACCCTATCACACTGTTGGTTAATGTGGAGGCCACGCCAGTGTGTGTGTGTGTGTGTGTGTGTGTGTGTGTGTGTGTGTGTGTATGTGTGTGTGTCTCAGTGGAGAAGCGGTTATTCTAGTAGTTTAATAGCCAGGAGAGGGAGAGTGTGTGTGTTATGTCTTTGTCTACCCGGAGGAAAAGTCACCCCTAAAATAAAATCCACCATAGTGAAGCATATGTTGCTTGTCTCACAAACCATCAATAGGAACAGTCAACTGTGCAGGGCAAGGTGGTGTTTGTTAAGAAGAAACCCAGAGAATCTTCTAGACATCTTCTATAGGTATCTAAAGACAACCAGAACACAGCATACATGGCATCTTGCCAACTAGTGACCAACTTCAAAATGTTTTACTGGGAATAAACAAGTATTTTTGAAATGTCACATCAAGCCCCAGTCTTCATGGAGGCATGATGGGAAAATGGTAGATTTAGTTAGAGGGACCCCATCCCTGGTGCCCCTACCAACATAATATAGCAGTGGCCACAATGGCCAGTCGACAAGGATTATGGGGACAATTGAGAATTGAATGGTAGTTATCCAAACAAAAACATGTACATCAATGACCATTCCAACCCTACAATCTCAGCCTGTTCATTGAGAGAGGCGTTCACTTCCTATCCAAGATGATTCCTCACTGAAACCAGACGCAAGAAGGTATGCGTTAAAATACATAAAAACACATTCTATTTGCGAACGACTAGACTGGTATGTCACTGTCAATCAAGCTCTTGAAAGTGGAACGTGTATCATTCTATGTTCAGCGGCGGCAGATGTGAAAGAGAGCAAGAGATGAGAGGAGGCATGAAATGAATTATTATAGATGCGAACGTAGACGACTGTCGTCGTGACTTATTGGGTGATGTCTGTCAATTAAGCACAGATCGATATTTTTTTTAAAGTTACATAATGTGTATCACAAACGAAATTCATGCATGCCAACTATGACACGGTTAACTCTCAAGCCCCTATATTAATTGTATTATGCAATAAATATTGAATAGAGAGAGAATAACAAGGGTGATAATATTATCATTGATAAGCCTAACAAATAATAAAATGTTAAGGCCGAATAACATATTGTAAATTGTTTGTTATTTGTTTCAAACAAAATATTTTAATTTAGGGCCATTACCAGAAGACACTGATGAACCCGAAAGGCTTGAGTTGCTGGATGCTGCCATCCCAATCCGCTTCAGGCTCGGTCTGTTCACTCGCGGTCAGTCGAGGTGCGCTCACAGCCCGTCCCCCGTAGTCCGTCCATCTCACTATGTCACGTAGCGTAGGCTACTCTCACTCGCTGCTTTGGTACGAACTAACACTGTTTATATCTCTTTTCCGTTTTCTAAATTACTCCTCTTGTATGATTAACGTTCCAGCACGCTTTCACTTCTCGCGGTTCCTTTCCCTGGCGGTTCCCTGCGCGCCGTATGTTGCCGCATTTACTGTAGCTCCACTCACTGGCAGTGGTGTAAAAATAGTCAGACAGGAGCACAGGAACAATATCAACTTTCGATCATCTTGTCTAAACGCACAACTATAGACACCATTAAAGTTTGTCAAATGTATCCACTGGAAGAGCGGCATATGCTTTCGCCATGTTGAATTAAAAACACAGTATCGTTTTCCATGTGGTGGTGGTGCTACTTCTGGGATCGTATAAACACACTGCGACGGAGCCGCCTTCTTAAAGTGGAAGTATTCAGTAGACTGAAGAGACCTCTGAACTCCAGTCAATCTGAAGCAGATCTATTCCTCTGAGCTCTGACCTTTGATTTCAATATGATGGTGATGATGGTGACAGACTGGCTGGGTGCAGGGCAGGCTGCTGGCTCAGTGTCCCCACTCCCCAATGCCATAATAAAAACAAATAACCAGAATAAAATACATATTTGAGGATGTTTAATCAGAACATTAACATGATGACAACTGTATTCGGCTATACTGCATGTGTTAAACTCCAAACCAAGTCCATTTACACCCTTTAAACCATTGGATATTGATTTCAACAGCCTAAAAATAGGTTCTCTCTGGGCTGTATTTTTATAGCACAGGAAGCACAATTCTGATATTTGGTTTGACCAATCAGATCAACTCTGAAAAAGATATTGATGTGAAAAGATCTGATGTGATTGGTCAAAACACTAATTAGTTGAACAAATATCAGAATTGGGCTGCCTGTCTAAATGCAGCCTTTGTCACCTCACATCAGGGGCGCAGCCAGGGATTTTTATTTTTTATTTCACCTTTATTTAACCAGGTAGGCTAGTTGAGAACAAGTTCTCATTTGCAACTGCGACCTGGCCAAGATAAAGCATAGCAGTGTGAACAGACAACAACACAGAGTTACACATGGAGTAAACAATAAACAAGTCAATAACATGGTAGAGAAAAAAGAATCTATATACAATGTGTGCAAAAGGCATGAGGTAGGCAATAAATCGAATAATTACAATTTAGCAGATTAACACTGGAGTGATAAATCATCAGATGATCATGTGCAAGAAGAGATACTGGTGTGCAAAAGAGCAGAAAAGTAAATAAATAAAAGCAGTATGGGGGTGAGGTAGGTAAATTGGGTGGGTAGTTTACAGATGGACTATGTACAGCTGCAGCGATCGGTTAGCTGCTCGGATAGCAGATTTTTAAAGTTGTTGAGGGAGATAAAAGTCTCCAACTTCAGAGATTTTTGCAATTCGTTCCAGTCGCAGATTTTGGGCCCCATGAAAAGTTAGCACATTGGGCCCCACCACCACAGGCCACACCAACCCTGCACGGTTTCTGTAACCACACACCTCCAGAAGCCAATCGACCCATTCAAAGCTTTAAATAACTCTACCTTTGCAGGCTTGCAACTCTCTTGTAGTCCAATATTTACTGTACGATATTTACTGACAGCGAGCTGTGCAAATATAACACTGTGCAGACATGTAACATTCTGCATACAGTGGAATTCACTCTATGATGCAAGACTGATACCCTCTATAAGAAATGTGCTAAAGGCCATCTTTTACAGTCTAAATGTAATGTTAATGGTAGAAATCTTGAATGGAAAATTCTCTTAACATGAATGAATAACTTAAAATAAATATAACTTAAATATACATTAACCTCTTCAATTAAAATAAATTAACATTATCATCTATAGAATGATATAACAAACAAAATACAATCCGCAGCAGATTGTTGAACTAAGTATACATACAAACTAGAAAATAAACAGCTGTAAAAGTGGAAATTAAAAACAAAATGAAAATAGAAATGAAAAGGCCTGATGGTGGCGCCAGAGGAAAGGTCAAGAGGTCACCAAATCAATAGGTTTCTTCCACTTGGGGTCTTGATTGTGCACAACAAATGTTATGGCAATCCAGATTTATCTTGTTCTCAGTCTTGTTCTCAGCCTGTGGACATCATGTGTGTAGTGATCCAATATCCATAGCCATGCCATTTAACAGTTATCACTGGCCCTTGCTCAGCCTTACCAAGAGCCCAGCGCTGAGGCTTCTTGCCAGCAAAGTCCCTGATCAAGTCTTTGAAGTCCAGCTTTCTAACTAACTGACTTTCAATAGACAGCATGGAAAGACTGCAACGCCTGTCCTGGGACATAGTGGATCTCAAATAGTTGATCAGTTTAAGCTTACTGAAAGCTCCCTCGCCACCAGCAACAGTCACAGGCAGTGTGGAAAATATAAGTAAAGCAATGCACACTTCTCCAAAAATGCTTTGCAGCTGCATCTTACAAATTGCATTCAGGAGACCAAGAAGGGACAAGTTAGGGGGAAAAGTGGCAGCATATACAGTGTTCAGGTGTCTTACTTCATGTTGAAACTCAGGTGTAAGATCTCAGGAACACTTCATGATTAGTGATTGGCACACAGAAGGGACTTTATCCTCACTTATCTGCCCAACTTTCAGAACAGCAGAAAATGATTCTACAATTTTGCAGTGGTGTGGAACCTAGTGTCCAAGTATGATGTTTTCCATAGCAGTAAAAAACACTGTGTTCCGAAACACTGTTGCTGCACTGTCCTGGGCTGTGTTCTCTTCAGAGGTCTCATCATGGAATCTCTTCCTCTTCCTCTGGCGGCTGTGTTCCAAAACACTGTTGCTGCACTGTCCTGGGCTGTGTTCTCTTCAGAGGTCTCATCATGGAATCTCTTCCTCTTCCTCTGGCGGCTGTGTTCCAAAACACTGTTGCTGCACTGTCCTGGGCTGTGTTCTCTTCAGAGGTCTCATCATGGAATCTCTTCCTCTTCCTCTGGCGGCTGTGTTCCAAAACACTGTTGCTGCACTGTCCTGGGCTGTGTTCTCTTCAGAGGTCTCATCATGGAATCTCTTCCTTTTCCTCTGGTGGCTGTGTTCCTTGCTAAATTGAGGTGCAACATTCATTTGCGTAACAATCAGTGTTGCCTCAGACAGGAGCTCCCATCCATCTCCAAGAGCCTGCATCTCTTCCTTTAAGGCTCTGACATTGGCTACCTCTGAGTCAAGTGAGGTTTTTCCTGACTGGAGAATCATATTCCTATACTCAATGCATTGCTGTACCTGCAATTATGCCAACTGACATGTCATTCAACACAATGCTGCTCACCTCCTTCTTCAGTTGGGAGTAGGGCTGGTTCAGGGGGATGGGGAGACGGCTGCTGAGCCTGAAGCTGCATCTGTTGACCCAGGGGCAGGGACAACTCATTTATTATGAATAGCTTGGCAAAAGTTTTCCTGCATTGATTAAATGTCAGCTAAAAGAGGAGTGAAATGTAAACACACACTAATTTTCTGTGAAGATAATATTAAGTAACTAATATTATGGGAGCAAAAGTAGCCTATTTCACTATGGACTAAGCTAACAGGTTAATTTCCACCACACACGGACTCCACCCAACTTCCTTTGTGAAAAATTGGGTGACATACTCTCGCCCTTTCTTTTCTCTCTCCTGTCTTTTAATTTATTTTCGTTTTAGGAAGGCACATTTTTCTTTAGGAAGCTGAGACATTATGCTCCACCGGCAATTCACTGCTAACAAGTACCGTTCGCGCCTGGTTTGGGGGTAGGACCGAACCATTTAATGTAAATAATTTAATTTTGGAAAAAATGTACCTTATGTTCTAATAATTTTTTAGGGCCCCTTTCAGTCACAGGCCCTTAGAATCGTCCTAACTTCCCCCCCACACGGCGCCCCTGCCTCACATAGCATGCATGTGTGTGTTTCTCAGACCACACAATTTAAAATCTATTTAGCTAGGCATACTAAAATGTCTCCCACGATTAGGGGAAAGTATCAATTTGAGTGTAGGCTCTAGCCTGCATTTGGTAAAAATTTTAGTGCCTCACTTAATTGACTAACCATGTGCACATAAATAATTCACCCAAGATAAACATGTGAATAGGCCTACATCCATTTATCTAAAACCAAGAAGCTAAAAATACAATGCCTGAAGAAAACAGTAACATTCATGAACCATCTGGATAGACCGTAAACAAATGGTGTCGAATTTAGCAGTTGCGAAAGTTCTTCGACATGAAGATTGTTGAGAACCGGAAACAGAAACGCACTGTTGAATGACGGATTTGATTGCGCAGGACAGCATGAAATCACATGATTACTCACCCAGTTGATCATGTGACCAATCCATTTTTGTAATAACGGCGGAGCAGCAACGTGAAACTACAGATGATCTGATTTATCTCGCTTCAATAACACGGATTAGCTGGCTGCTCTGAACTACAGAGGAGGCGAGCCCAAATACTGAGGTATGTTCGCAAAATAAAGCTGTATGAAAGCCTGGTCATTGGATTATTCAGTGCAGTTCTCTCAATGATTATTTGACTAGGCTAGCTAATGCCTTTTTTTTATATTGAACGTACTTTAAAAATACATGCCCAAACTAGCTAAAGCAGACATTTGGACATTTGATAATGCAAAAATGTGTGAGAATGAAATTGTGTTGTAACTAAACTATCAAATGTATCTGCACTCCACTCACCCCTGACAGAATGTTGAAGGAGACGCTGTGTGTCCTTCTCCTGTGGGCTTCTCTGGAGGCAACACAGTCAAGGGGCTGCTCGAGTTTCTTCTGCCGGAAATCTCACCGTGTCAGCATGTTCTCCAGAGGAGCCGACCCCGGCAAGCCGCTCTTTCTCACCCCCTACCTGGAAAAGGGCAACGTCGAAGAGGGTAGGTTGGTTTACTTGACTCAGAAACGATATGTTGGTATTTTGTTCATTTGTTCAACTGTTAATACTATCCCTAATGTTGTACATGGCAGTTGTCAAGTTTTCAAAAAATGGACGAGATTGCGTTATGCATTATATGTTATTTGCATCATCAACACAGTTAGGATCCCCATTAGCTGTTGCACATGCAGCAGCTACTCTTCCAGGGGTCCACGCCACAAAACACGACATGACAGTGTGCAGAACAGTTGTTAGACGTTGTGATGTTAACATCATGCATGTTACAGTATTACACAGAAGTCTGATGGAGACTAATCATAGTGTTCAGATGGAACTAGGTTTGAGACAGTTATTAGAAAGCAATGACCTGTTCTCTCTTTCAGCCCGGAAGCAGAGTCTGGTAGGTCCCCTGCCTGGTGCCAATGTGAAGAGTTATGCCGGCTACCTCACCGTCAACAAGAAATACAACAGCAACCTCTACTTCTGGTTCTTCCCTGCTCTGGTACACTACAATGTGTCCCAAATGGCACCCTGTTCCCTTTGTAGTGCACTACTTTTGACCAGGGCCCCATAGAGAATAGGGTGCCACCCATATCAGCTGCAGTGTCCTCCTCAGTTTCACTCGTGACAAGAATGAATAGCACGTGTTTGTCTAGCAATCACCTTTTATCAGCTCCAATAACGGACTGTGTGAATCAGGCCAAAGTTTTATTTGGATTGTACATTTCAACATGTTTTGGTTTCAGAAAACTTAACAAAAGACTTATGGGCTTAACCACTATAAAGTAAGTACAAAACAAGTCCTTTCTGCTACCTACATTACCAAGGTCCTAGTGATAAAACCGTGTTTACTTCATAACTGTGTGTCAACGACTTAGCCACAAGGTGACAGTGTTGTATTAGAAGGGTTCTGGGTGGAGGCCTCTCACTAAGATAGCTCCACTATCCACTGTTAGATAACTACTAACTTGTGACTGTCTGTCTGTCTCTCTGCAGGAGATGCCTGAGACTGCTCCAGTCCTGCTGTGGCTGCAGGGGGGTCCTGGGGGCACGTCTATGTTTGGGCTGTTTGTAGAACATGGACCCTACGTTGTATTGAAGAACCTAACAGGTACCAACATAGCCACATGTCTCTGGACTGACCCCTGTCTAGTGTATAGCCACATGTCTCTGGACTGACCCCTGTCTAGTGTATAGTAACGTGTCTCTGGACTGACCCCTGTCTAGTGTATAGTAACGTGTCTCTGGACTGACCCCTGTCTAGTGTATAGTAACGTGTCTCTGGACTGACCCCTGTCTAGTGTATAGTAACGTGTCTCTGGACTGACCCCTGTCTAGTGTATAGTAACGTGTCTCTGGACTGACCCCTGTCTAGTGTATAGTAACGTGTCTCTGGACTGACCCCTGTCTAGTGTATAGTAACGTGTCTCTGGACTGACCCCTGTCTAGTGTATAGTGACGTGTCTCTGGACTGACCCCTGTCTAGTGTATAGTAACGTGTCTCTGGACTGACCCCTGTCTAGTAACGTGTCTCTGGACTGACCCCTGTCTAGTGTATAGTAACGTGTCTCTGGACTGACCCCTGTCTAGTGTATAGTAACGTGTCTCTGGACTGACCCCTGTCTAGTAACGTGTCTCTGGACTGACCCCTGTCTAGTGTATAGTAACGTGTCTCTGGACTGACCCCTGTCTAGTGTATAGTAACGTGTCTCTGGACTGACCCCTGTCTAGTGTATAGTAACGTGTCTCTGGACTGACCCCTGTCTAGTGTATAGTAACGTGTCTCTGGACTGACCCCTGTCTAGTGTATAGTAACGTGTCTCTGGACTGACCCCTGTCTAGTGTATAGTAACGTGTCTCTGGACTGACCCCTGTCTAGTGTATAGTAACGTGTCTCTGGACTGACCCCTGTCTAGTGTATAGTAACGTGTCTCTGGACTGACCCCTGTCTAGTGTATAGTAACGTGTCTCTGGACTGACCCCTGTCTAGTGTATAGTAACGTGTCTCTGGACTGACCCCTGTCTAGTGTATAGTAACGTGTCTCTGGACTGACCCCTGTCTAGTAACGTGTCTCTGGACTGACCCCTGTCTAGTAACGTGTCTCTGGACTGACCCCTGTCTAGTAACGTGTCTCTGGACTGACCCCTGTCTAGTGTATAGTAACGTGTCTCTGGACTGACCCCTGTCTAGTGTATAGTAACGTGTCTCTGGACTGACCCCTGTCTAGTGTATAGTAACGTGTCTCTGGACTGACCCCTGTCTAGTGTATAGTAACGTGTCTCTGGACTGACCCCTGTCTAGTGTATAGTAACGTGTCTCTGGACTGACCCCTGTCTAGTGTATAGTAACGTGTCTCTGGACTGACCCCTGTCTAGTGTATAGTAACGTGTCTCTGGACTGACCCCTGTCTAGTGTATAGTAACGTGTCTCTGGACTGACCCCTGTCTAGTGTATAGTAACGTGTCTCTGGACTGACCCCTGTCTAGTGTATAGTAACGTGTCTCTGGACTGACCCCTGTCTGTCATTTCTATTTGATCAGAAAGCCACCTGTATGTTCCTACTGTAGTGGTGGGCCCTTCATCTCTCTCCATGTATCTCTGTTTCTACTGTAGTGGTGGGACCTTCATCTCTCTCTATGTATCTCTGTTCCTACTGTAGTGGTGGGCCTGTCATGTATTATGTTATTTCACCTGTTTACAGTGGGCTACAGAGACTATCCCTGGACATCCAGATACTCTGTTCTGTACATCGACAATCCAGTACGTATGGCTTCTTCTTCCTTCCTGTGAAAGTATGAACACAGTTTGTTTGCATCCAAATGGCACCCTTTTCCCTTTATAGTGCTCTACTTTTGACCAGGTCCTCTTGTCGAAAGAAGTGTACTAAATAGGGAATAGGGTGCCATTTAGGACATCCTGTATCAGACAGGTTTGATTTGGTTTCTATGCTGCTTTGATAGTTTTCTCATCAAAATGTGTAATGTTACCTAACAGCATGTACAGTATGTGATTGTAATGTAATGTTACCTAACAGCATGTACAGTATGTGTTTGTAATGTTACCTAACAGCATGTACAGTATGTGTAATGTTACCTAGCAGCATGTACAGTATGTGATTGTAATGTTACCTAACAGCATGTACAGTATGTGTAATGTTACCTAACAGCATGTACAGTATATGATTGTAATGTTACCTAACAGCATGTACAGTATGTGATTATAATGTAATGTTACTTAACAGCATGTACAGTATGTGATTGTAATGTTACCTAACAGCATGTACAGTATGTGATTATAATGTAATGTTACTTAACAGCATGTACAGTATGTGATTGTAATGTTACCTAACAGCATGTACAGTATGTGCAATGTTACCTAGCAGCATGTACAGGTTACCTAGCAGCATGTACAGTATGTGTAATGTTACCTAGCAGCATGTACAGTATGTGATTGTAATGTTACCTAACAGCATGTACAGTATGTGATTATAATGTAATGTTACTTAACAGCATGTACAGTATGTGATTGTAATGTTACCTAACAGCATGTACAGTATGTGCAATGTTACCTAGCAGCATGTACAGGTTACCTAGCAGCATGTACAGTATGTGTAATGTTACCTAGCAGCATGTACAGTATGTGATTGTAATGTCAGGTGTGTGTTTTCTTGTCCAGGTAGGAACAGGGTTCAGTTTCACTGATGATGACCGAGGCTTTGCTCAGAACCAGGATGATGTAGGCAGAGATCTGTACAGGTAAGACTGGTCACTGAGGTTCTGGGTGCATTAGGCTGTATTTACAGACAGCTCAATTCTGATCTTTTTTTCACCAATTGGTCTTTTGACCAATCAGACCAGCTCTTTTGCCCATAATAATGGGCAAAAGATCAGAATTGAGCTGCCTGTGTAAACGCAGCCTTACACTATGCACAGATTATAATATCATTCCATATTGATGTGGTTCCTGAGATGGAAAACACTTCTCTAAGCATTAGAAAGGCCACCATCAGATCTTTACGAGTGGTGCAGCGGTCTAAGGCACTGCAGGGCTTGAGGCCTCACTACAGATCTGGGTTCGATCCCGGGCTGTGTTGCAGCCGGGCCGTGACCTGGAGACCCATGAGGCGATGCACATTTGGCCCAGCGTCGTCCGGGTTAGGGGAGGATTTGGCCGCCTGGGATGTCCTCTTCCCATCGCGCTCAAGCGACTCCTGTGGCGGGCCGAGCGCGCTGACACAGTCAAATCAAAGTTTATTTGTCACGTGTGCCGAATACAACAGGTGTAGACCTTACAGTGAAATGCTTACTTACAGGCTCTAACCAATAGTGCAAAAAAGGTGTTAGGTGAACAATAGGTAGGTAAAGAAATAAAACAACAGTAAAAAGACAGGCTATAAAAGTAGCGAGGCTATAAAAGTAGCGAGGCTACATACAGACACCGGTTAGTCAGGCTGATTGAGGTAGTATGTACATGTAGGTATGGTTAAAGTGACTATGCATATATAATGAACAGAGAGTAGCAGTAGCGTAAAAGAGGGGTTGGCGGGTGGCGGGACACAATGCAGATAGCCCGGTTAGCCAATGTGCTGGAGCACTGGTTTGTCGGCCCAATTGAGGTAGTATGTACATGAATGTATAGTTAAAGTGACTATGCATATATGATAAACGGAGAGTAGCAGCAGTGTAAAAAGAGGGTTGGGGGGGGCACACAATGCAAATAGTCCGGGTATGCCATTAGATTACCTGTTCAGGAGTCTTATGGCTTGGGGTAAAAGCTGTTGATAAGCCTTTTGGTCCTAGACTTGGCCCTCCGGTAGTACCGCTTGTCATGCGGTAGTAGAGAGAACAGTCTATGACTGGGGTGGCTGGGGTCTTTGACAATTTTTAGGGCCTTCCTCTGACACCGCCTGGTGTAGAGGTCCTGGATAGCACGCAGCTTAGCCCCAGTGACGTACTGGGACGTACGCACTACCCACTGTAGTGCCTTGCGGTCAGAGGCCGAGCAATTGCTGTACCAGGCAGTGATGCAACCAGTCAGGATGCTCTCGATGTTGCAGCTGTAGAACCTTTTGAGGATCTCAGGACCCATGTCTAATCTTTTTAGTTTCCTGAGGGGGAATAGGCTTTGTCGTGCCCTCTTCACGACTGTCTTGGTGTGTTTGGACCATTCTTGTTTCTAGTTTGTTGTTGATGTGGACGCCAAGGAACTTGAAGCTCTCAACCTGGTCCACTACAGCCCCGTCAATGAAAATGGGGCGTGCTCTGTCCTCCTTTTCCTGTAGTCCACAATCATCTCTGTAGTCTTGGTTATGTTGAGGGATAGGTTGTTATTCTGGCACCGCCAGGTCTCTGACCTCCTCCCTATAGGCTGTCTCGTCGTTGTCTGTGATCAGGCCTACCACTGTTGTGTCGTCTGCAAACTTAATGATGGTGTTTGAGTCGTTTCTGGCCATGCAGTCGTGGGTGAACAGGGAGTACAGGAGTGGACTGAGCACGCACCCCTGTGGAGCTCCAGTGTTGAGGATCAGCGTGGCAGATGTGTTGCTATCTACCCTCACCACCTGGGGATGGCCCGTCAGGAAGTCCAGGATCCAGTTGCAGAGGGAGGTGTTTAGTCCCAGGATCCTGAGCTTAGTGATGAGCTTTGAGGGTACTAGGGTGTTGAACGCTGAGCTGTAGTCAATGAATAGCATTCTCACATGTGTTCCTTTTGTCCAGGTGGGAAAGGGCAGTGTGGAGTGCAATAGAGATTGCATCATTTGTGGATCTGTTTGGGCAGTATGCAAATTGCAGTGGGTCTAGTGTTTCTGGGATAATCGTGCTGATGTGGGCCATTACCAACCTTTCAAAGCACTTCATGGCTATGGATGTGAGTGCTACGGGTCTGTAGTCATTTAGGCAGGTTGCCTTTGTGTTCTTGGGCACAGGGACTATGGTGGTCTGCTTGAATCATGTTGGTATTACAGACTTAATCAGAGACATGTTGAAAATGTCAGTGAAGACACCTGCCAGTTGGTCAGCACATGCCCGCAGCACACGTCCTGGTAATCCGTCTGGCCCCGCTTCCTTGTGTATGTTGACATGTTTAAAGGTCTTACTCACGTCGGCTACGGAGAGCGTGATCACACAGTCGTCCGGAACAGCTGATGCTCTCATGCGTGCCTCAGTGTTGCTTGCCTCGTAGCGAGCATAGAAGTGATTTAGCTCGTCTGGTAGGCTCGTGTCACTGGGCAGCTCGCGCCTGTGCTTCCCTTTGTAGTCTGTAATAGTTTGCAAGCCCTGCCACATAAGACGAGTGTCAGAGCCGGTGTAGTATGATTCAATCTTAGCCCTGTATTGACACTTTGCCTGTTTGATGGTTCGTCGCAGGGCATAGCAGGATTTCTTGTTAGAGTCCCGCTCCTTGAAAGCGTCAGTTGTACGGTGTTTCCTCCGACACATTGGTGCGGCTGGCTTCCGGAGCAGTGTGGCAAGAAGCAGTGTGGCTTGGCAGGGTCATGTTTCGGAGCACGCATGTCCAATATACATCTAGGACCTTGGTTATGGCACCATGGTCTCTGCTCAATATACATCTAGGACCTTGGTTATGGCACCATGGTCTCTGCTCAATGTACATCTAGGACCTTGGTTATGGCACCATGGTCTCTGCTCAATATACATCTAGGACCTTGGTTATGTCACATGGCACCCATTGTTTTTCTCATCTTGTGTCTTTGTCTTCTAGTGCATTGACTCAGTTCTTCCAGATCTTCTCTGAGTATCAGTCCAATGACTTCTATGCTACAGGAGAGGTGAGTTTGGTTCTATTCTCCACATCTGTGTTACACATAACATTACACAACTTCCCTACATCCTAGTTGGCAAATTCCCCAAATCCTAGCTACAAAGACATCTGCTTTTTATTCCCTTTTATGATGTTGAACAAGGTCTTTAACTGGTTATTTTAGGGTCTCTGCTATAGCAACAAGAATAATCTTTCCACATAAATGCATAATAACATAAAATTTAAATTACTTTCTGCAATCAGAATGCAGACACTAAAATTGATTGGAATTGTCCTCAGTCCTATGCAGGAAAGTATGTCCCAGCCATTGGTTACTACATCCATAAGCATAACCCCATTGCTAAGGTGAAGATCAACTTCAAGGGAGTTGCCATTGGAGACGGCCTCTGTGACCCAGAGCTGGTGGGTTGGGTTTTAATACACCGTGATTTCAACTTTACTCAGCATTGTTTGACACTTCTGATTTAATATGAAATATATCAATAATATAATTTAAGATATATTATTATATCTTCAGGATGAAAAAAGAAAAGGTTTTTGTTCTTCATTTGCTCTTTCCCTTGGTCTCACCTGTTCTGTCTCTCTCTCTCTCTCTCCCTCCCCTTCGCTCTCTCTCCCCTTCTCTCTCTCAGATGTTGGGAGGGTATGGAGACTTCCTGTACCAGACAGGTCTGATCGACATGCTCCAGAAACAGTATGTTGAGCAGCAGACAGCCAGCGGGGTGCAGCTCATCCAGCAGGAGAAATGGGTGGAGGCCTTTGAGGTAAGACACTGACTGCATCTGCTAACACAATAACCTGTGTGTTTTTGTTGTCCACTCCACACATCTGAATGTCTGTCAGTCATTCTTTCAAGGCCTCCAACTTCCTGGTACATTCTTCCACTGTCCTCTTGTCCTGCAGGTATTTGACAGCTTGCTGAATGGTGACATTCTGCCGTACCCCTCGTTCTTCCAGAACGCCACTGGCTGCACCAACTACTTCAATTACTTGCAGTGTCAGGTAGGTACACAGAGCAAGGCTTACACAGACACCTACCTGTTTGAATAAAGGTTCACTTATATTACCCAGAGAAGGTATGTTTCCTGAATGAAATGTGTTTTCTTTCAAGGCTTACACACATATGCCCGTTTTTAAATAAAGGTTAAATAATCAAATGTTATGTTATGGTTCTCTATGCGACAGGAGCCTGCAGATCAGGAGTATTTCTCCCAGTTTGTGACGCTGGCAGAGGTGCGGCGCTCCATCCACGTGGGGAACCTGACGTTCCACGACGGCTCAGAGGTGGAGAAACATCTGCTGCAGGACGTCATGAAGAGCATCAAACCCTGGCTCGCCACGCTCATGGACAACTACAGGGTGAGACTAGAGTCCATGCCCATCCAGCACTCAGACATGCTACGGTTCTATTAACAGCACAGATATATAACATATGCCATTTAGCAGACGCTTTTATCCAGAGACACTGACGTGGGCGTACGTTCTATGTATGGGTGGCCCAGGGAATCTAACCCACAATCCTTGCTCTGCGGGCGGCGCGCTCTACCAACTGAGCCATGGTTTAACTTTGGTTTACAGTATCCGTCACGAGCTACAGTATCTGTCACGAGCTACAGTATCCGTCACGAGCTACAGTATCTGTCACGAGCTACAGTATCCGTCACGAGCTACAGTATCCGTCACGAGCTACAGTATCCGTCACGAGCTACAGTATCCGTCACGAGCTACAGTATCCGTCACGAGCTACAGTATCCGTCACGAGCTACAGTATCCGTCACTAGTGTTAGGGTTTCGTTCCTTACGTCCTTCCTTGTCAATCATTGGTTCATTGGTGAAATTAGCATTATGACATTATCTTTAATTAAATCATTCAAAAACCTTTATTAATGTAATCGCAGACAGAAGTTGACAAACAGGAACATAGCACGCATGTTTCTGAGTAAGTTCTGCATCAAACAAAAGGTTCTCAAGTAGTTTTATTAAACCAAAGTCCCGCCTTAGTGATGTCACTGACTATGTCATTACCTTTTTACTCCTGAGACCAAAACCCTGCATCCACAGCTAAACAAACAGAGTTTAAGTGTTTATCTAAAAGCTAGGCAATAAATGTCCCCTCCCCAAAGTTGAATCATTGTGGAATGTCTGAGTAGTCTCTTATCTCCCACACTCCCCTGCAGAGTTCTGTCTCAGTCACACATTGAGTGAGTGAATGAGAAAACAGACACTAGCTACGGTGTCAGTCACTTACTACGGTGTCAGTCACTAACTCCTCTCCTCAGCTATTGTTTGGACCGCTATACTGTAATCATTGAATAAATGCCTTATCTGTGTTTTTTTCTTCTGTACACACACACACACACACACACACACACACACAGGTGTTGATTTATAGTGGTCAGCTGGATGTGATTGTGGCGGCCCCCCTGACCGAGAGGTTCCTGCCCACCGTGAACTGGACCGGGGCTGATGAGTTCAACAAAGCCTCTCGCTTCCATTGGAAGATCCAGCCAGAGGACACAGAGGTGGCGGGATATGTACGCCAAGTAGGGGAATTCTACCAGGTGAGTACTGCATGTCTGTGTCCAGGGGCCGGATTCACAAAACAATTCTTAAGACATTTCTTCTTAACTGCCATTTTTTTCCCTTAACTATAGAATTAAGAAGAAAGTTAAGTAAAGTTGCTATTCCTCAAAAAGGTTAGAGGAAATTCTCTTGCACTATTTCTTATGTTTCTCCTTAAGCAAAAAGTTAAGAAGAAATTAGATTATTGAAAGTGTTCTTGAATTCCAAGAAAGCTAAACCCTTGTCTTAATCTCAGGACAGTGAGAGAAAAAGCTCAGGAAAGCAATTGAACATGTTTAATTCACTCACAAACTTCATCTGAAAGTTTCAGTATTTATTATTTTAAACCCAAGAACATGTTTTAGAAGAGTAATCTCAGTTGGAAATTTGCTAACATGATTGTCATTGCTAGCCAGATAGCTAGCTAAATCTGTTGCCTAGCAACACACATTTTAAGAAGACACAGTTGAAGTCGGGAAGTTTACATACACCTAGAGTCATTAAAACGCGTTTTACAACCACTCCACAAATTTCTTGTCAACAAACTATAGTTTTGGCAAGTCGGTTAGGACATCTACTTTGTGCATGACACAAGTAATTTTTCCAACAATTGTTTACAGACAGATTATTTCACTTGTAATTCACTGTATCACAATTCCAGTGGGTCAGAAG
This sequence comes from Salvelinus fontinalis, assembly GCF_029448725.1. Classification (NCBI taxonomy): domain Eukaryota; kingdom Metazoa; phylum Chordata; class Actinopteri; order Salmoniformes; family Salmonidae; genus Salvelinus; species Salvelinus fontinalis. The sequence continues at coordinate 3,727,208 of NC_074702.1, read as the reverse complement.
TTTACATACACTAAATTGACTGCCTTTAAACAGCTTGTAAAATTCCACAAAATTAAGTCATGGCTTTAGAAGCTTCTGTTAGGCTAATTGACATAATTTGAGTCAATGGGAGGTGTACCTGTGGATGTATTTCAAGGCCTACCTTCAAACTCAGTGCCTCTTTGCTTGACATCATGGGAAAATCAAAAGAAATCAGCCAAGAACTCAGAAAATAAATTGTAGACCTCCACAAGTCTGGTTCATCCTTGGGAGCAATTTCCAAACGCCTGAAGGTACCACATTCATCTGTACAAACAATAGTACGCAAGTATAAACACCATGGGACCACGCAGCCATCATACCGCTCAGGAAGGAGATGCATTCTGTGTCCTAGAGATGAACGTACTTTGGTGCGACAAGTGCAAATCAATCCCAGAACAACAGCAAAGGACCTTGTGAAGATGCTGGCGGAAACGGGTACAAAAGTATCTATATCCACAGTAAAGCGAGTTCTATATCGAAATAACCTGAAAGGCCGCTCAGCAAGGAAGAAGCCACTGCTCCAAAACCGCCATAAACATGGGGACAAAGATCGTACTTTTTGGAGAAATGTCCTCTGTTCTGATGAAACAAAAATAGAACTGTTTGGCCATAATGACCATTGATATGTTTGGAGGAATAAGGGGAGGCTTACAAGCCGAAGAACACCATCCCAAGCACGGGGGTGGCAGCATCATGTTGTGGGGGTGCTTTGCCTCAGAAGGGACAGGTGCACTTCACAAAATAGATAATGTCATGAGGAGGGAAAATTATGTGGATATATTGACGCAACATCTCAAGACATCAGTCAGGAAGTTAAAGCTTGGTCGCAAATGGGTCTTCCAAATGGACAATGACCCCAAGCATACTTCCAAAGTTGTGGCAAAATGGCTTAAGGACAACAAAGTCAAGGTATTGGAGTGGCCATCACAAAGCCCTGACCTCAATCCTATAGAAAATTTGTGGGCAGAACTGAAAAATCGTGTGCGAGCAAGGAGGCCTACAAACCTGACTCCCGTTACACCAGCTCTGTCAGGAGGAATGGGCCAGAATTCACCGTGGAAGGCTTCCTGAAATGTTTGACCCAAGTTAAACAATTTAAAGGCAATGCTACCAAATACTAATTGATTGTATGTAAACTTCTGACCCACTGGGAATGTGATGAAAGAAATAAAAGCTGAAATAAATAATTCTCTCTACTATTATTGTGATATTTCACATTCTTAAAATAAAGTTGTGATCCTAAGACGGAATCTTTACTAGGTTTAAATGTCAGGAATTGTGAAAAACTGAGTTTAAATGCATTTGGCTCAGGTGTATGTAAACTTCCGACTTCAACTGTACATAAGATATTTGAGGAGTTTGAAAGAAAATCATTACATCGTAAGGAATTCTTGAGGAATTGCACTTACAAATTATCTTATGAACTTCTTATTTTTTTTCTTAAGTTATTGCGTAAGAAGTGTTTTGTGAATCTGGGCCCAGGACTTTACTGGGTATTCAGGGCATTTGGCCACCCTTTAAAATGGAAAATGTTAACATGGCATAACTAAACATAATGTGAGTAATTTAGCAGTAGCTGTCATGCAGAACACCTTAGTCAGTGCATTCAACTAAGTTTAGTAGGAAAAAAACAAGCACGTGACAATTATTGCAAGTAGAGTCTTATTCAATATCGCTGTGCCAGGAAGATCAGATCAACTTTATGGAGACCAGGTGGGAACGCAGTGCTGCTTATGGGGAAACTGGTTCACATGCTATAAACCTGTCTGTTTGTCTCCTTGTCATGCAGGTGATTATACGAGGGGGCGGGCACATACTACCGTATGACCAACCACAGAGGTCCTTTGATATGATTGACAGATTCCTCTCAACACAGGGATTTATTTGAGTGGGCGGGACTGAGCAGGAACACAGTTGATCTGAGTTCCTCCACCTTTGATTTGGAGTGTCTCCAGATTCCCAGTGACTGTTTATTTCAAACACTATTGATTTTAGCAAGTTCGTAACCATGGAAAGTAAATTATACATGGTAGAGGTCTATCACCTAGAAAATAATACATGTTGTGGATAGAGATGTTTGGACAGCTATGGTGCCTTCATCAGAGTTTAATGACCTCCTAAATCCTACTTTAACCCTCAGATTGTGACTGCACTCTGATGCACTGCCAATGAATTCTCATGTTTGCTATTCTGTGGATCCGTCAAAATGAATATTTTTTTGACTGTGGGGAATAATGATTTGTTGCACATTATCAATATATGATTAAAATGAAGAGATGGCATGCAATGGAATTGTAATAAAAAATAAATGAAACTAACATGGGTCTGTCAAACAAGTTCAATGGACGAACACCAGAGGGCGCTAGTGTTTGAAATACTGTAAATGCCTGGTGGTGTTGTCCCTTGTAAATGCAACAAAGTTAATGAATATATTCTCTTATACAACTTTGGTAAAAGTTCCATTGTCCAACTTCAGATAATGACCAATACCTTTTTATTCTATATATCAGATAATTCAGTCATACTCGACCATCCTGTTTAATAAAAAAAAAAGAACAATTCAACTATGAATAGGCTGCAATACATGCCTCTGTTTAGGTAATAGTAGGTACTACTCCGAGAACTCAATAACCTCTACAGACAATCATGGCAGACTGTTTTAGAAAGTACTAACCAGTAACAGAGAAACAGGCTGGCATGATCATCTGGTGGTTTTGGCAGTGAGATGACTGTACTCCTTGCTCTGTCACGTACCAAGGCAAACCATCATGCTACTTATCAGCTCATTAAACTTAAATTAAGCAGTCTAGACATCTCCATATTTATTGATGGTTTTAGAACATTTAAACAAAACTATTTACTGAGCAATCAATGGTCAGGGCTTTTGTATTGGAAGACCATGTGGATTATTGGTCACTAAGGAGTTGCTTAGGCCTCAGATCTATCAGGACATGCTTCCCTCGCCACATATTCACACACATCCTATTTACAGGACCCTGCACATATGCTCTACTGTATATGTAGATACACTGAGTGGACAAAACATTAAGAACACCTGCTCTTTCTATCACAGACTGACTAGGTGAATCCAGGTGAAAGCTATGATCTCTTATTGATGTTACTTGTTAAATCCACTTCCATCAGTGTAGATGAAGGGGAGGAGACGGGTTAAAGAAGGATTTTTAAGCCTTGAGCCAACTGAGACAAGGATTGTGTGTGTGTGGCGTTCAGAGGGTGAATGAGCAAGACAAAACATTGTATGTGCCTTTGAACAGGGTATGGTAGTAGGTGCCAGGCGCACCAGTTTGTGTTAACAACTGCAACTGGTTTTTCACACTCATTAGTTGTTCCTGTGTGCATCAAGAATGGACCACCAGCCAACTTGACACAACTGTGGGAAGCATTGGAGTAAACATGGGCCAGCATCCCTATGGAAAGCTTTCGACACCTTGTTGAGTACATGCCCCGACGAGTTGAGGCTGTTCTGAGGGCATAAGGGGGGGGGGGGGGGGGGGGACACAATATTAGGAAGCTGTTCTTAATGTACTCGGTATATATTCCACAGGAGGTTGGTGGAACCTTAATTTGGGAGGAGGCCTCGTGGTAACGGCTGGAGCGGAATAGGTGGAATGTGTTTGGTGCCATTCCATTTGCTCCGTTCCAGACATCATTATGAGCTGTCCTCCCCTCAGCAGCAGCCTCTGGTGTATACTCAGTGTACATTTTAAGGTTACATGGTTTGTCTGTTCTTCAAAAGGTACACCTTAAGACATTTGAGCCAGCTGAGTAATGTTACAGAACAAGTGCTTTATTCTCCTACTGTAATGTAGCCGCAGTGATATGTAACATCTGTACAACTGCTGAACAAAACGCAGACCAGACTATATGCTGTGATGAGAGACACAAACATGTACAAAGTTAGGAATACATCAATCCATTAAGTATAATAAATCGTGGACACGTATCGAAGCGCGGAAATGAACCTTGACGAACATACATTGAGAAGGCTGCAAACAAGTGCTACGCAAACATCATTTACATACATGTACAAAACATCAAAGACTCCTTTCAAAAAGAAAGGTGGTTGCATTACATGTACAGTCAAGATTATAAAAATGAATGACATTCTATACAATATTTATAGTTTTATATTTAAAATGATACATTTATACTTGTATTAATGTGCAGGCATTTTCCTCCACCTCTCTCCCAGAAACCCACACAGACACTCATCCTGAACTCACTAACCTGTCTCGTATGTCTGCCTGTACAGCTGGACAAACCTGTCTTCCTTATGCTTGACCTGTCTGTCCACTGTTAACTAGAAACTCCACACTATTAGCTGTTATTCCAACAAAACATCAAACAACAATTCCAGTTGAATATGTTGAGGTCAATGCCATATATTCCCCATGATGCAACATGTTTTATTTCAGAACAGTTAAATACTCAAGTAGTTGGTGAAAGTAATAAGCCACAACGTTTAGAGATTCAAAAGAAAATACAAAGTTGATGAAATAAGGCGCTTTGTAGGTGTTTCATTTGTTTGCAATACAGGAAGCCCTTAATACATGTTCAACCTTTCAGAATAATAAGATCAGTTATTATCACACACGTGCACACACACCTCAAACCCACCGAGCCTTTCTACAAGACCTTTGTGCAACACACTGGAGAAAAAGTGAAAGCATGTTTCCAGTTGACCTTATTCATTTAGTTAGCGACCTTTCAGTGAGCCAAACTGGAGCTTAACAGTGTTGTAGCAACAGACATCTGAAAGGTACATGTTTAAAGCTTTATAAGGAGCACCCTGTGGAGCCCCACCATTAGGCACAGTCACTGCCATGCAGTCAGTCTCTACAGAGAAACAGTCACTGCCATGCAGTCAGTCTCCACAGAGAAACAGTCACTGCCATGCAGTCAGTCTCCACAGAGAAACAGTCACTGCCATGCAGTCAGTCTCCACAGAGAAACAGTCACTGCCATGCAGTCAGTCTCTACAGGGAAACATTCACTGCCATGCAGTCAGTCTCTACAGAGAAACAGTCACTTCCATGCAGTCAGTCTCTACAGAGAAACAGTCACTGCCATGCAGTCAGTCTCTACAGAGAAACAGTCACTGCCATGCAGTCAGTCTCTACAGAGAAACAGTCACTGCCATGCAGTCAGTCTCTACAGAGAAACAGTCACTGCCATGCAGTCAGTCTCTACAGAGAAACATTCACTGCCATGCAGTCAGTCTCTACAGAGAAACATTCACTGCCATGCAGTCAGTCTCTACAGAGAAACAGTCACTGCCATGCAGTCAGTCTCTACAGAGAAACATTCACTGCCATGCCGTCAGTCTCTACAGAGAAACAGTCACTGCCATGCAGTCAGTCTCTACAGAGAAACAGTCACTGCCATGCAGTCACTCTACAGAGAAACAGTCACTCAGTCTCTACAGAGAAACAGTCACTGCCATGCAGTCAGTCTCTACAGAGAAACAGTCACTGGCATGCAGTCAGTCTCTACAGAGAAACAGTCACTGCCATGCAGTCAGTCTCTACAGAGAAACAGTCCCTGCCATGCAGTCAGTCTCTACAGAGAAACAGTCCCTCTACAGAGCATCAGTACGTCAGTCAGTCTCTCTACAGATCAACAGTCAGTCAGTCTCTCTACAGAGCATCATTCAGTCTCTCTACAGATCAACAGTTAGTCAGTCTCTCTACAGAGCATCAGTACGTCAGTCAGTCTCTCTACAGATCAACAGTCAGTCAGTCTCTCTACAGAGCATCATTCAGTCTCTCTACAGATCAACAGTTAGTCAGTCTCTCTACAGAGCATCAGTCAGTCTCTCTACAGATCAACAGTTAGTCAGTCAGTCTCGCTACAGATCAACAGTCAGTCTCTCTACAGAGCAAGAGTCAGTCACACAGAGTCTCGCTGGTGTATTGAACCGGGCATCACTGAGACCTCAATATGGCTTTTCCATCCTCTGGATATCCCAGAGGTCAAAGTGCATAGACAGCTACATGATGTCTCTCTAGCTCACCTGGCTGTAGAGCTGCTTGGCTCACTCCTACTAAAGGATGTAGTCATAGGTACTACTAGTCCTGCTAAAGTATCAACATGTTCAGGGAAAAGTGGAGTTTCTCCCAGACACTGAGCTACGGTCTGTTTAGAATCCCCCTCCACTAATAGTTTAGGTTTGGATATGGTTTAGGTTTGGATATGGGGAGCGTAAGCTGATCCTAGATCAGTGCTAACTAAGGGGTGACTTGAGCAAGCATGACAGAGTTGTGGTCAAAACTAAAGTGAATATTGAGCTTTCCTACTGGTTAGGGCTGTTGGAAGATGTGTTGATGGAAAACACACACACACACACACACACACACACACACACACACACACACACACACACACACACACACACACACACACACACACACACACACACACACAGTGACATGTCAGCCTGTCTGTGGGACAGCTGGGTTGGAGCTGGAATGGAGAGGTCAGAGGTTAGACGGAAGGTCAGCTTTTTCCTCCCTGGTCAGTCAGCCAGCTGGTTTTGCCCTGACAGACTAAACTCCCTGACAACACACTGGTCCTCTGTAGGTCAGTTGGTAGAGCATGACACTTGTAACAACAGGATAGTGGGTTTGATTCCCGTGACCATCCACACATAAAGAATGCAATCATGACTACATGGTTTGAATAAAAGCCTCTGCTAAATGGCATAAAAACACACCAACAGCAGACACACAGTGTCCATCAACGCTACACTCACCGATACTGGGGGAAACAATGACTTATAAAGGCTTGATAGCTCAATGGAAAAGTTCATGATGATTAAAAGGTATTTGAAACAATTGACATTCCATTTAGTAATAAAAAAAGACAGAGAAGTTCAGGCACGTTGTGATGTTTTGGAAAGCATTCGGCTAAAACTGCTGAGCCTCGTTAGAGATGGTAGTAAGACCTTTTCATTATAAAGGGATAGAAACTCAGCCAATCATTCTTTAACTGTCAAACACACACTGACAGTCAGACTACAAAAGCATAGAATCAATCAACTCTCTCGCCTCATATCTCTCTCTATATGTCGCCTACAGTATGACAACCCCACCTGAGATATTGAGGCAGACAGAGGACAACGCAAGGCTCATATCTGGAATGTTCAGGTCATTTGGAATGTGCCGCTGATTCTGGAAGCCTGGCTGCAGCAACACTAGAACTACACTAAAGGAGATGTCTCTTAAAGCTTTACTTGGTCCTGGAGAGTGGAGGAGACAGGGGTCAGGAGTCAGCCTCCAGGAGAGTGGAGGAGACAGGGGTCAGGAGTCAGCCTCCAGGAGAGTGGAGGAGACAGGGGTCAGGAGTCAGCCTCCAGGAGAGTGGAGGAGACAGGGGTCAGGAGTCAGCCTCCAGGAGAGTGGAGGAAACAGGGGTCAGGAGTCAGCCTCCAGGAGAGTGGAGGAGACAGCGGTCAGGAATCAGCCTCCAGGAGAGTGGAGGAGACAGGGGTCAGGAGTCAGCCTCCAGGAGAGTGGAGGGGTCAGGGTTCAGGAGTCAGCCTCCTGGAGATTGGAGGAGACAGGGGTCAGGAGTCAGCCTCCAGGAGAATGGAGGGGTCAGGGGTCAGCCTCCAGGAGAGTGGAGGAGACAGGGGTCAGCCTCCAGGAGAGTGGAGGAGACAGGGTCAGCCTCCAGGAGAGTGGAGGAGTCAGGGGTCAGTCTCCATGAGAGTGCAGGAGAGAGGGGTAAGCCTCCAGAAGAGTGGAGGAGACGGGTCAGGGGTCAGCCTCCAGGAGAGTGGAGGAGTCAGGGGTAAGCCTCCAGAAGAGTGGAGGAGACAGGGGTCAGGGGTCAGCCTCCAGGAGAATGGAGACAGGGGTCAGCATCCAGGAGAGTGGAGGGGTCAGGGGTCAGCCTCCAGGAGAATTGCGGAGACAGGGGTCAGGGGTGAGCCTCCAGGAGATTGGAGGAGACAGGGGTCAGCCTCCAGGAGAGTGTGGGCGAGAGCGGTCAGGGGTCAGCCTCCAGGAGAGTGGAGGAGACAGGGGTCAGCCTCCAGGAGAGTGGGGGCGAGAGCGGTCAGGGGACAGCCTCCAGGAGAGTGGGGGTGAGAGCGGTCAGGGGTCAGCCTCCAGGAGAGTGGAGGAGACAGGGGTCAGGGGTCAGCCTCCAGGAGAGTGGAGGAGACAGGGGTCAGCCTCCAGGAGAGTGGGGGCGAGAGCGGTCAGGGGTCAGCCTCCAGGAGAGTGGGGGCGAGAGCGGTCAGGGGTCAGCCTCCAGGAGAGGGGAGGAGACAGCGGTCAGGGGACAGCCTCCAGGAGAGTGGAGGAGACAGCGGTCAGGGGACAGCCTCCAGGAGAGTGGAGGAGACAGGGGTCAGGGGACAGCCTCCAGGAGAGTGGAGGAGACAGCGGTCAGGGGACAGCCTCCAGGAGAGTGGAGGAGACAGCGGTCAGGGGACAGCCTCCAGGAGAGTGGAGGAGACAGCGGTCAGGGGACAGCCTCCAGGAGAGTGGAGGAGACAGGGGTCAGCCTCCAGGAGAGTGTGGGCGAGAGCGGTCAGGGGTCAGCCTCCAGGAGAGTGGAGGAGACAGGGGACAGCCTCCAGGAGAGGGGAGGAGACAGCGGTCAGGGGTCAGCCGCCAGGAGAGTGGAGGAGACAGGGGACAGCCTCCAGGAGAGGGGAGGAGACAGCGGTCAGGGGACAGCCTCCAGAGCGGCCTCGGCTAGCTGGTGTCACAGTGCAGGGCAATATGGCTGATAGAACAACAATACTAGGATGTATTGCTTCAATTTGAACATATTCTCAACACCGTTCAATCTTTCATTACATGTAACGCCCTCTAAATAGCATCAAAGGGTTGCTAGGGTAACAGTCATGGTCCTTTCTAGAAAAAGAGCATAATTCAATAGAAACACCAGATTCCGGTGGGTAACCAAGTAATAGCATATCATGGCAACAGTTCGACTTGGTTAAAAACAACATCAACAACAACAACATGGAGGCAGTAGCATCCCACACACTTTCTTAGCTAAGCATCTGATCAAGTACCTACATACGACACTACATACCCTGTATGTTACACATGTAACCAGAACATTGCACTATTCAACACAGTAACTATCTGACACATACTTATCTGACAGAGGTACTCAGACTCAATCTCTGCTAGTCAAGCCATCAGTCACAAGCACACATACAAGATTATCGTCCCAAATGGCATTTACCCATAAGGCTCTGGTCAAAAGTAGTGGCCTTTATAGAGGAAAATGTTCCATTTGAGACGCAGACATAGTCACAGAGGTGACGTTAGGGATGGTCACAGAGGTGACGGTTTGAGGCTCATGTCCCGTTGCTGTGTCACTACAGTGACCCGGTGGGGGTGTCGGTCTAACAGAGGTATGACATCACAAAAACACCACACGGGTTAATGTTGCATGAATTGCAAAACTCCCTTTTAACTAAAGTACAAATAAAAAAATAAAAAATAGTTAAAAACATGAGATAAAAATAGAAGACAAATAAGAACGAAGACAAACCCAGAGAACACATATTAGTTAAAAAGGTCTATAAAAATACTACTATAGCTACTGTAGAAAGAGCAGCCCTGCAGGCCTCCCAGGTTTCTCTTCAGAGGTTTCTCTCCAGAGGTTTCTCTTCAGAGGTTTCTCTTCAGAGGTTTCTCTTCAGAGGTTTCTCTCCAGAGGTTTCTCTCCAGAGGTTTCTCTCCAGAGGTTTCTCTCCAGAGGTTTCCCTCCAGAGGTTTCTCTTCAGACGTTTCTCTTCGGAGGTTTCTCTCCAGAGGTTTCTCTTCAGAGGTTTCTCTCCAGAGGTTTCTCTCCAGAGATTTCTCTCCAGAGGTTTCTCTCCAGAGGTTTCTCTTCAGAGGTTTCTCTTCAGAGGTTTCTCTCCAGAGGTTTCTCTCCAGACGTTTCTCTTCAGAGGTTTCTCTTCAGAGGTTTCTCTTCAGAGGTTTCTCTCCAGAGGTTTCTCTTCAGAGGTTTCTCTTCAGAGGTTTCTCTCCAGAGGTTTCTCTTCAGAGGTTTCTCTCCAGAGGTTTCTCTCCAGAGGTTTCCATCCAGAGTTTTCGCTCAGAGGTTTCCCTTCAGAGGTTTCCCTTCAGAGGTTTCCTTCCAGAGGTTTCCCTCCAGAGGTTTCTCTCCAGAGGTTTCTCTTCAGAGGTTTCCCTCCAGAGGTTTCTCTCCAGAGGTTTCTCTCCAGAGGTTTCTCTCCAGAGGTTTCCCTCCAGAGGTTTCTCTCCAGAGGTTTCTCTCCAGAGGTTTCTCTCCAGAGGTTTCTCTCCAGAGGTTTCCCTCCAGAGGTTTCTCTGTACCCGGTCCTGGAGATGGAGGCAGTGTGTGATGCCGCCCGTCCCGTACTGACAGACAGACAGCCCTCAGAGAGCCAGGGAAGGGGGGTTAGACCAGGGATGGGATGGGGCTGGGGGTACGGGTACGGGTACGGGCTGGGGGTACAAGTTGGGGGCTGGGGTTACGGACTGGAGGTAGGGGTTGGGGGCGGGGGGTACGGCTTGGGGGTTTGGGGTACCGACTGGGGGGGTACTGTAGTCTCTCTCTGTCTTGTCTCTAGTGGATGGGGTTGATGTCTGTGCGGTGGTTGGGCAGGCCGTGCACAGTGCTGCCCCCTACAGCTGTGCTGGAGGTGGTGATGTTGTTGTGCTGGATGACCTGCTGCTGGGAGCAGGCTGGGGCCGGGCTGCCTGCTGGACTGCTGTCTGGACCTGAGGGGAGGAGGACAACACGCAGGGTGAGGGGATGTGTGTCATGTCTGTGTGAGTGCAGTGTTTGTATCAACGTGAATGGGTGTGTAGTGAACATGAAATCCTGAATAGAACAACTCTCTCTAGATGTCTGTTTATCTAAACAAACATGGTGCAACAACCTCCAACAGTTAACAACCTCTTCATTTTCACCAAAAATAGAATCGTTATATTTCTATGTACAGTTTAAACCACTGAACATTGTGTTTTCCAACCAAACATCTATCATATACTCCTTTCAGACAAATGGAATGAGGCGCATTGAAAGCGCCTGGGCTTCAGCATGTTTGTTGTCTGTCTGAAAGGTTACACTGCAGCTTTTTAAAACCTCCACGAAACCTTTACTTTGAAGCACCACTGAACGGGCATTTAACTGCTGCTTCTGAAGCCAGGCTAACATCCATCACTAGGCAACCAGAACTGTCAATCAAATGATCTTCATCTGCCTGCGCTCAGACCACTCGCTCCTAAGAAAAGTACTTTGAAGTTTGTTAAATACAATGACTGACAAATATTACTAAAATACATTTAGTAGAAAGAAAACACATGTACCCTAAAAAACTGCAGAAAAACAAAAGCAATTTTTTTTATTTAACTGGGCAAGTCAGTTAAGAACAAATTCTTATTTTCAATGACGGCCTAGGAACAGTGGGTTGACTGGTCTAGGAACAGTGGGTTGACTGCCTTGTTCAGGGGCAGAACGACAGATTTTTTTACCATGTCAGCTCGGGGATTCGATCTTACAACCCTTCGGTTACTAGTCCAATGCTCTAACCCACATATGTCAGAGTCAAGGCCCGCGGGCCACATCCGGCCCGCGAGAAGGTTTTTTACGGCCCCTGGGATGATCTTGATTTATTATTAGAACCGGCCCGCAGACCGCAGCAAGCCGGCAGCCCGCAGATCTTTTACACGCACCAATACTACATTTCCCACAATGCAACGGTGACGCACCGAGCAGTAGGCTGCTTCATTTCAATATTTATTGGCACAGCAGTCGTCAGCATCACAGTAAAATTAACTTTCAGATACCCATCAAAAATGGCAAAACGGAAGGTGGACACTGAGAACCGGGGGTTTCAAACAAGGTGGGAGTCGGAGTATATGTTCACGGAGGTAGCTGGAAAACGACATTATGAAACGAAACACGCGGACAAAAACAAGAATATGGACATGGAACAAAGGCTACAAAAGGCAGAGGAATTAAAACGAGGCCTCAAATCTCGACAGGCTCTGTTCAAAAAAGCCAAATCACAAGGCCAGGCTGCTGTCAAGGCCAGTTTTATTTTGGCAGAAGAGATCGCTAAATCAGCCCGGCCATTTACAGAGGGGGATTTCATCAAAAACTGCATGATTAAAGTTTGTGACGAAGTTTGCCCAGAAAAAAGGCAACTCTTTTTAAATGTGAGTCTGAGCAGAAACACCATTGCCGAGAGAGTAGACCAGTTGTCCATCAATCTAAAAGAGCAGCTTGTGAAAAAGGGAAAAGATTTCATTGCATATTCCTTGGCCGTGGATGAGAGCACCGACATTTCTGACATTGCCCAGTTGTCAATTTTCATCCGCGGAGTGGACTCCAGCCTAAGCGTGACAGAGGAGTTTTTGGCTTTACGTCCTATGCATGGCACAACTACGGGGCATGATTTGTATGAAGAGGTGTCAAGATGTGTAAATGAGATGGAGCTGCCTTGGGAAAAACTCGTGGGTTTGACAACCGACGGAGCACCTGCGATGTGTGGACACAGGAGCGGACTGGTGGCGAAGATACGGGAAAAGATGCAAGAGGAAAACGCGACAGGTGAGCTGACAGCTTATCATTGTATCATACACCAGGAAGCGTTGTGCGGTAAAGCCTTGAAAATGGAGCATGTAATGAGCATCATCACGCGCACAGTTAACTTTATCAGAGCCAAAGGTTTGAATCACCGCCAGTTCAAGGCATTTCTGACGGAGTTAGAAACGGAGCATGGTGATTTGCCTTATCACACAGAGGTGCGATGGCTAAGCCAGGGAAAGGTGCTTCAAAGATGTTTCGAGCTTCGTGAGGAGATTTGTCTGTTCTTGGACAGCAAAGGGAAAGACACAACACAACTCCGAGACGAAATGTTTCTGTGTGAAATGGCTTTTCTGTGTGACATTACGAGTCATCTGAATGCAATGAACTTGCAGCTGCAGGGTCGGGATCATGTCATCTCTGATATGTACAGTACAGTGAAGGCATTTAAAACCAAACTGACTCTGTGGGAGACGCAGATGCGGAAAGAAAATTTGAGCCACTTTCCCAGCTGCCAGACCATGAAAGAGAAGCTCTCTACCAGTGCGTTCCCGAGCGCACAGTTGGCTGATAAAATAGGTATGCTTGCCGCTGACTTTCGACGCCGATTTGCTGACTTTGAAGCACAAAAAAGCAGGTTGGAACTGCTCGGTAACCCATTTGCTGTTGACGTGGAAAGCTCACCACCAAACCTCCAAATGGAGTTGATTGACCTCCAATGCAATGATGCACTGAGGGCAAAATATGCGGCAGTGGGTGCTGCGGAGTTCGCCCGTTTCCTCCCCGACACAATGCCCCAGCTGCGCATCCAGGCTGCTCAAACGTTGTCTATGTTTGGCAGCACATACCTGTGTGAACAACTGTTTTCTTTGATGAACCTGAACAAAACATCACACAGAAGTCGACTTACTGCTGAACACCTCCACTCAATTCTGAGGATTTCCTCAGCTCAGAGCCTTACCCCGAACATTGATGAACTTGTGGAAAAGATGGGACACCACCAAGTATCACCCTCAACCTCAAACAAGTGAACATTACTGTGCAATCACATATTTAGAGTTTTTACTCAGTTCAAGTTTAAAAGTTAAAGTTTAATATTTGTTTTCACTGCATGTTACTTCTCCTTAAACAAAGTGTTGTTTTTGATTAATAGATTTTTGCACTTTATTTTATTGTATTTCAATCCAATTATATTTTAAAAATATTTCAGTTGAGTGGATGATAGAAAATTGCTATTATTGTTTTTTTCTTTGAAGTAAATTTAGCCCACTTTTGCTAAAATAGAAAATATAGGCTACTGATGGTGCCTTGAATACCGGTTTCTTTCATTTAATGTTCATGTTATGGGGATTTTTATATAAAGGAAATTTGTCTTTTGTGTCTGTTGAAAATTAAAGATTACTGACAGAGCCATAAGAAAATATTGCTTTATTTATCTGATCATATTGGAATATATTTGTTAGGTTTTCAGTAGGTTCAATTAGGTTCACTAGACTATATGCGTCATTTAAAAAATTTTCAATGAACATTCGAACAGTCCGGCCCTCGGCTTGTAGCTAAATTTTTTATTTGGCCCTCCGTCCATTTGACTTTGACACCCCTGCTCTAACCACTAGGCTACCTGCCGCCCCATCAATCAATGTTTATTGTTGTCAGGGAAACAATAGAACATTCTATGCCGGAGCAGAATTCTACTGTCTGGAAAGGTAGACGCTTTGTAAATTGTCTGAAAGGTTATCAATTATCCACCCGTTACTGTAGCTGCGTCCTATGTATGAAAAGGGTCAAATAAACATGCATTTAAAAAAAAACTTTATCCCTTTGAAAACATGCTTGATACATTTCCACAACATACTAGGAGTGACATCTGTACACAGACAGACTGGGCTTATCAATGCAAGTCTCTCCCAGTCAGTCAGTCCAGGCCAGTCTACTCCTCTAAACAAGGAGCCATTGAGAGCAGGGCAGTGCGAGGGGAAGTGAGCCTGATTTTCCCCTGCCTGTCTGCTGAAGCCTCACAGCACAGGGAGGGCCTTCTGCCTTCTCATAATTACATGGAAATGTCACTCCTATCCATATCAGAGGGTGGGGTTCTGATGTCATACTCTGCTGCTGTGGAACAGTCCAATCACCAGCAGGGGGATCGGGACCGGCGGGACGGGACATGGGAGTTTGGATGCCGGTCGGCAGTCAGTGACATCTTTTTTTCAGTGGAATCTCTGCAGCGACCAAGAGCTGTGGTTTATTTCTAGGGCTCCGGTCCACTTCTGATGGAAAAACAGGCCTCATATTCTGGGGTGGTGATGACCAGTACCAGACTTCCAGGCCAGGTGCTATCCTAGTGCCTCTCTGCCCCACATCCATGAAACAGCGTGGCTCCTGCCAGCATCCGTACACCCTGTGTGATACACATGGCAGGATCCATATGTCCTCATAGTGCGGTGAGTGTGGGACAGGATGTCTTGATTGTCACCACCCTGGACTGAACACCCTAACCTCAGGACTGCTTATGACTCATACACACAGACACTGTATGGCTGGAGAACTGGGAAGGTTCTCTATGCAGGTTTAGCTGCATACTAGTGATAAGGCAAAGGGATGAGTGTGTGTGTTTCGGGGTTTCGTGTGTGGTGTGTGTGTGTGTGTGTGTGTGTGTGTGTGTGTGTGTGTGTGTGTGTGTGTGTGTGTGTGTGTGTGTGTGTGTGTGTGTGTGTGTGTGTGTGTGTGTGTGTGTGTGTGTGTGTGTGTGTGTGTGTGTGCGTGCGCGCGCGAACAAGCAACTCACTGAGGTAACCTTGGGGGTCTTTCTGCAGAGTGGTGATGGGGCAGTCTTTATGGGTGAGGAGGAGCTGCTTGAGTTGGGTCACCTCGTTCTTCAGCATGGTCACCTCATTCTGAAAACAAGCAATCAAATGTGTTTAATAAAGCCCCTTTTACATCAGCAGTCTCCACAAAGTGCTTTACAGTTACCCAGCCTACACACATTTTGAGCACAATAAGAGAGATTTACTGTTAGCTGGACTGAGTGATTATCTTTGCTTGGTGAATAAATTCAGCTTTTTTTGTTGTTGAATAGATTCTTGATAAAGGCAAATTTTTTATAAAAGGAAAATAGCTTGTTTAAGCATCACTGCAAAACTCACAATAAACATTCATTACTGTGATTACGTTTATTATCATTGCTAAAACCATGTACAATTACAGGATTAAGATTTCAATCTTATTAATTGGAATTGAATAAAACTACGGCAAATAAATGAACCAGCTTATTGTT
>NC_074702.1:3675444-3703358 GCF_029448725.1 Salvelinus fontinalis | reverse complement strand
GGCTGTTCTGCCAGGCAGGTAGAGAGATGCACACACACCCACAGTGGAGGCTACACACCTACACACACCCACCCATACCCCCGCACACACACCCACCGACACAGTCACGCTCACACGCGCACAGCAGGCTAAACATACACTTGGCAGCCTCTCTCTCCCTCTGCCTTTCTCTCTCTCTATCTCTCTCTCTCTCTCTCCTACATGTCAGTCTAATGGATTGGCCTTTCTGCCTCCAGACTACATCCCCACTGGTTCCTCTTGTAAAGCATGAGATGCACACCAGCCAACAGGGTTATCACTACAAAACCCCAGCCTCTGGGGGGAGAGGGGCAGAGGAAGACAGACAGACAAGGAGAGAGAGATAGAGAGAGAGAAAGAGAGAGAGATAGAGAGAGAGGGGGAGGAAGGGAGGGCGAGTGAGAGAGAGAGAGAGACGTATGATCATAGGAGCACAGTCAGGAACAAAGTGCCTGGGCTAATCTAATGTTAGAGGCAAATTGAGACAAAAGGCACCTTGCTGCAGCTATTTCAGAGAGAGAGTAGAAGGAATGTGGAAAGCTGTGCTTCCAAAATCATTCATCTCAATCAGGATTTCAAATATTTATTTGACAGTTTGTATTAATGGACTCTGATAAAGTTTCTGTTTAAAAATATAAACGCAACATGCAACAATTTCAAAGATTTTACTGAGTTACAGTTTATATAAGGAAATGAGTAAATTTGAATTCATCAGGCCCTAACCTACAGATATCACATGACTGGAAATACATGACTGGCTGTTGGCCACAGACACCTTAAAAAAAAGGGGTAGGGGAACATGTGACCAAAACTTCACACTTCACAGTTATATTTTTGTTCATTGTGGTTACACAGGTCGCTAGAATAACAGATCACTTTCCTTGGCTGTGTTGGCGTCTTTACCATGGCAGAAACAGAATGGTTAACAACTGGGTGAACTGTTGAATGGTTAACACCTGGGTGAACGGTTCACACCTGGGTGACCTGTTGAATGGTTAACACCTGGGTGAACTGTTGAATGGTTAACAACTGGGTGAACTGTTGAATGGTTAACACCTGGGTGAATGGTTAACACCTGGGTGAACTGTTGAATGGTTAACACCTGGGTGAACTGTTGAATGGTTAACACCTGGGTGAACTGTTGAATGGTTAACACCTGGGTGAACTGTTGAATGGTTAACACCTGGGTGAATGGTTAACACCTGGGTGAACTGTTGAATGGTTAACAACTGGGTGAACTATTAAATGGTTAACACCTGGGTGAACGGTTAACACCTGGGTGAACTGTTGAATGGTTAAAACCTGGGTGAATTGTTGAATGGTTAACACCTGGGTGAACGGTTCACACCTGGGTGAACTGTTGAATGGTTAACACCTGGGTGAATTGTTGAATGGTTAACACCTGGGTGAACTGTTGAATGGTTAACACCTGGGTAAACTGTTGAATGGTTAACACCTGGGTGAACGGTTAACACCTGGGTGAACTGTTGAATGGTTAACACCTGGGTGAATGGTTCACACCTGGGTGAACTGTTGAATGGTTAACACCTGGGTGAATGGTTAACACCTGGGTGAACTGTTGAATGGTTAACACCTGGTTGAATGGTTAACACCTGGGTGAACTGTTGAATGGTTAACACCTGGGTGAATGGTTAACACCTGGGTGAACTGTTGAATGGTTAACACCTGGGTGAATGGTTAACACCTGGGTGAACTGTTGAATGGTTAACAACAGGGGCAACTGGGCTGGTGTTACCATATGGTTCTGTCTGTCTGCCTCGGATTGGCTAACCACCGTAATTTACCTATTTTTTATTTTTCATTTTGTTACTTTTACCACTTTTTCTCCCCAATTGGTATTTAGAGTCTGTCTCATCACTGCAACTCCCGTACGGGCTCGGGAGAGGCGAAGGTCGAGAGCCGCGCGTCCTCCGAAACACAACCCAACCAAGCCACACTGCTTCTTGACACAATGCCCACTTAACCCGGAAGCCAGTCGCACCAATGTGTTGGAGGAAACACCGTGCACCTGGTGACTGTGTCAGCGTGCACTGCGCCCAGCACACCACAGGAGTCGCTAGTGAGCGATGGGACAAGGACATCCCTGCCCGCTAAACCCTCCCCTAACCCGGACAACGCTGGGCCAATTGTGGGCCACCCAATGGGTCTCCCAGCTGCGCCTGAGCCTGGACTCGAACCCAGAATCTCTAGTGGCACAGCTAGCATTGCGATGCAGAGCCGTAGACCACTGCCCCACTCGGGAGGCCCCTATAATTGACTTCTAATTGTGTTTTCCTTCAGAATGTGTTTCTCTTGTCATTATGAACTAACATGTCACATGCTACATTTAGCTTTAGCATTTACGCTAACATTGGGAACCAAACCTGACAAGAGTGGAGAGAGAGAGGTGACTTAACTGACACCCACAGCCATGAGGAAGTGATGTTACTGAGGCCAGAAAATGACAATATGTTAACAGGCAATGAATCGCATGGGAAATAGGAAGTCTGTACTAATGAGTGAATCTATGACACTATGTAAGAAATGTTAACAGGAAGGGGTGTGGTTGACATTGATGTTTTCACAGTTGTTGTTGAGGAGTTGTACTTAGAAAACTGTAGATGAGAAACTGGTCAGAGAGGTTACATAAAGTGTTAGCCATCTACCCATCTGGTGTTGGCTGGCCGGCTGACTGTCTGGCTGGTTTACCCTGGCCTAGCCCTGCCGGAGGGGAGGGAGCCCTGGAGGCTAGTCCTGTCCCATTCACAGGCCCTGAACCGTACCCTGAATGCCTTCACACATACGCCTCCCATCAGCCTCCCATCAGCCTCCCATCAGCCTCCCATCAGCACAGCTAAAACAACACGCAGTCACCCAAAGACAAACACAGCAGACACACTGCTCTGCTCTGCCCCTGCCCTCCGCCCCTCTGTCCCTCTCAAACACACACACATGCACACATGCACACAGAGAGGAACTCACAAGTAGAAAATAGGTGTTTTGAGACATATTCCTATGCTTGTGAATATGACTGTGGTCCATGGTTGTGGGTGGGTCGTGACCCTGGTGTGGGCACCATGGTGGAAGGAGACACCCACCTCTCTAACTCCCTCCCTCTATCTCTCCCTTCCTTGTCAGGCCTCACCACAGATAAGCTGGCAGACACACACACTGTTAGTGTTTTAACCCTTCACTGTAAACCCTCACCAAGCTCACATTTTATGAGAAACTGTCTGTGGAGAAATACTGACGTTTGACAATATGTAGAAGGATGCTAGTTGACCTGTAAGTCTCTGTGTCCCTGTTAGTTCTCCTCTGTTATGCCTCACTTTACCCTGCACAGACACACACTGCAAGAGGCACTGTTTGTCTCAACACACACACACACACAGTGCAAAAGCACACTCACGATACACACACACACACACACACACACACACACACACACACACACACACACACACACACACACACACACACACACACACACACACACACACACACACACACACACACACACACACACACACACACACACACACACACACACACACACACACACACAGGCACAGGCACAGTTTAACCCTACACACTAGCAGTCAGTCAGTTGTGACAGAACGGCTGCAGCAGTACAGCTCACGTTCAGCTGTGTCCTTGGCTCACCGTCCCTCTCTCTCCAATGACATCACCCCCTGACAATGCCACCATTCATACAGATGTTGCTTTCAAAACCTGGTGATACACTCCTATTGTCTACTGCTGAAATTCTTCTATAACACAACCCATGGTCTAGCCAGAGGTGCTGTCTCTCTGTCTGTCTGTCTGTCTGTCTGTCTGTCTGTCTGTCTGTCTCTCTTTCGCTGTTTCTCTCTCTGTTTCTCTCTCTCTCTCTTTTTCTAACTCTCTATCTTTCTCTCTCTTGCTCTCTCGCTCTCATACCATTTAATGGTGTAAGTAGTTACAAATGACTTGACACAGTTAATCACTCAACATGGAGTGAAGGTGACTTGACACAGTTAATCACTCAACATGGAGTGAAGGTGACTTGACACAGTTAATCACTCAACATGGAGTGAAGGTGACTTGACAGTTAATCACTCAACATGGAGTGAAGGTGACTTGACACAGTTAATCACTCAACATGGAGTGAAGGTGACTTGACACAGTTAATCACTCAACATGGAGTGAAGGTGACTTGACACAGTTAATCACTCAACATGGAGTGAAGGTGACTTGACACAGTTAATCACTCAACATGGAGTGAAGGTGACTTGACACAGTTAATCACCCAACATGGAGTGAAGGTGACTTGACAGTTAATCACTCAACATGGAGTGAAGGTGACTTGACACAGTTAATCACTCAACATGGAGTGAAGGTGACTTGACACAGTTAATCACTCAACATGGAGTGAAGGTGACTTGACACAGTTAATCACTCAACATGGAGTGAAGGTGACTTGACACAGTTAATCACCCAACATGGAGTGAAGGTGACTTGACAGTTAATCACTCAACATGGAGTGAAGGTGACTTGACACAGTTAATCACTCAACATGGAGTGAAGGTGACTTGACACAGTTAATCACCCAACATGGAGTGAAGGTGACTTGACAGTTAATCACTCAACATGGAGTGAAGGTGACTTGACACAGTTAATCACTCAACATGGAGTGAAGGTGACTTGACACAGTTAATCACTCAACATGGAGTGAAGGTGACTTGACACAGTTAATCACTCAACATGGAGTGAAGGTGACTTGACACAGTTAATCACTCAACATGGAGTGAAGGTGACTTGACACAGTTAATCACTCAACATGGAGTGAAGGTGACTTGACACAGTTAATCACTCAACATGGAGTGAAGGTGACTTGACACAGTTAATCACTCAACATGGAGTGAAGGTGACTTGACACAGTTAATCACTCAACATGGAGTGAAGGTGACTTGACACAGTTAATCACTCAACATGGAGTGAAGGTGACTTGACACAGTTAATCACTCAACATGGAGTGAAGGTGACTTGACACAGTTAATCACTCAACATGGAGTGAAGGTGACTTGACACAGTTAATCACTCAACATGGAGTGAAGGTGACTTGACACAGTTAATCACTCAACATGGAGTGAAGGTGACTTGACACAGTTAATCACTCAACATGGAGTGAAGGTGACTTGACACAGTTAATCACTCAACATGGAGTGAAGGTGACTTGACAGTTAATCACTCAACATGGAGTGAAGGTGACTTGACACAGTTAATCACTCAACATGGAGTGAAGGTGACTTGACACAGTTAATCACTCAACATGGAGTGAAGGTGACTTGACACAGTTAATCACTCAACATGGAGTGAAGGTGACTTGACACAGTTAATCACCCAACATGGAGTGAAGGTGACTTGACAGTTAATCACTCAACATGGAGTGAAGGTGACTTGACACAGTTAATCACTCAACATGGAGTGAAGGTGACTTGACACAGTTAATCACCCAACATGGAGTGAAGGTGACTTGACAGTTAATCACTCAACATGGAGTGAAGGTGACTTGACACAGTTAATCACTCAACATGGAGTGAAGGTGACTTGACACAGTTAATCACTCAACATGGAGTGAAGGTGACTTGACACAGTTAATCACTCAACATGGAGTGAAGGTGACTTGACACAGTTAATCACTCAACATGGAGTGAAGGTGACTTGACACAGTTAATCACTCAACATGGAGTGAAGGTGGAAATTGCCTCTTCTTTCTTGACCTCATTGAACAACTCTGTAAATATGACTCTCTCGTACACTTGGTATTTCTGACCTACATATTTGATGTATTTTGCAGAAGCATTTCAATGGTCAAATAAAACTATAGTTTGATCGGGTTTAAAACAATATACAAGTTTAGTAGGATCATAAAACTAAAACTGTGATGATGAAGAGTTGAGGTGAAAAAATCCATCGGCTCAAACTACAACTCTTGCGTCAGGATATCTTTGATGGCCCGTCTCGGTGCACATTATGAAATGTTTCTTTAAGAGAAACTCTCCTTTTTCCCTCCTCAAGTAAAAAGGAGTACATTTAGAGCGTGCCAAGAGTGATGTCATGGGCCCATCCAGTGCCAGGTCCATGGCCAACAGAGCTGCAGTGTAGGAACATGTAGTATTGTTTAACTCATAAGAAACTCAGCACCAAGCCTGACGCTTAGTGACACATTTATTGTCCCTAGTAACAATGTAAACAATAGATAATTACCCAGATAATAAATAACACATTTTTATACACGAGCTGCAGCTCAGAAGCAGAGCTTTTTAAATCTGTCTGCATTTTCCTAAACCAACTGAACGGCAGAGGGAAAGGAACGGGTGATAACAGCTTTACATGAAACAGATACTAACCCACGGTCGGAGACTACACCACTTTCAAATTGGAACCCGCTCACATTTTTGACTTATGTCCTGTGGTTGGCACACAGGGAGACATTGTGTAGAAGTTGATAAGGGTTTGTTGTGGCTCTTCCTGTCCACAGAAATGGAGAGTGAAAGACTTCCATCAAACAAACAATGACATCAAACCATCTTGAAAAATGTACTTTCAGGAACAGAATACTGTACTTCGACAAACACACACACACAGCATGTGTGCACACTTGTACAACTATGTCAGCTGCTACTGAGCGAGTGGTGCAGGGCTGGACTGAGACCAGGGCTGTGAGGGAGAGTGCTGGCTATAGCCTGCTGAGCTCTGGCTCCGAGAAGCGATGTAATGCTTTGGCCTGTCTGTCTGTCTGTCTGTCTGTCTGTCTGTCTGTCTGTCTGTCTGTCTGTCTGTTCCCCTGACCCAACACACCACCCTATTCCCCATACCCAACACGACACCCCACCCTATTCCCCTGACCCAACACGACACCCCACCCTATTCCCCTGACTCAACACAACACACCACCCTATTCCCCTGACCCAACACGACAACACACCACCCTATTCCCCTGACCCAACACAACACACTACCCTATTCCCCTGACCCAACCCAATACACCACCCTATTCCCCTGACCCAACACGACACACTACCCTATTCCCCTGACCCAACACGACACACCACCCTATTCCCCTGACCCAACACAACACACCACCCTATTCCCCTGACCCAACACAACACACCACCCTATTCCCCTGACCCAACACAACACACCACCCTATTCCCCTGACCCATCACAACACACTACCCTATTCCCCTGACCCAACACGACACACCACCCTATTCCCCTGACCCAACACAACACACCACCCTATTCCCCTGACCCAACACAACACACCACCCTATTCCCCTGACCCATCATAACACACCACCCTATTCCCCTGACCCAACACACCACCCTATTCCCCTGACCCAACACAACACACTACCCTATTCCCCTGACCCAACACGACCCACCACCCTATTCCCCTGACCCAACACAAAACACCACCCTATTCCCCTGACCCAACACAACACACCACCATATTCCCCTGACCCAACACAACACACCACCCTATTCCCCTGACCCAACACAACAACACACCACCCTATTCCATTGACCCAACACAACACACCACCCTATTCCCCTGACCCAACACGACAACACACCACACTATTCCCCTGACCCAACACAACACACCACCCTATTCCCCTGACCCAACACACCACCCTATTCCCCTGACCCAACACAACACACCACCCTATTCCCCTGACCCAACACGACAACACACCACACTATTCCCCTGACCCAACACGACACACCACCCTATTACCCTGATCCAACACAACACACCACCCTA
The DNA here is from genome assembly GCF_029448725.1 of Salvelinus fontinalis. Lineage (NCBI taxonomy): Eukaryota > Metazoa > Chordata > Actinopteri > Salmoniformes > Salmonidae > Salvelinus > Salvelinus fontinalis. The sequence goes on along the minus strand of NC_074702.1, from coordinate 3,695,527 downwards.
TTCCCCTGACCCAACACAACACACCACCCTATTCCCCTGACCCAACACAACACACCACCCTATTCCCCTGACCCAACACGACACACCACCCTATTCCCCTGACCATCAAAACACACCACCCTATTCCCCTGACCCAACACAACACACCACCCTATTCCCCTGACCCAACACGACACCCCACCCTATTCCCCTGACCCAACACGACACACCACCCTATTCCCCTGACCCACCACGACACCCCACCCTATTCCCCTGACCCAACACGACACACCACCCTATTCCCCTGACCCAACACGACACCCCACCCTATTCCCCTGACCCAACACGACACACCACCCTATTCCCCTGACCCAACACGACACCCCACCCTATTCCCCTGACCCAACACAACACACCACCCTATTCCCCTGACCCAACACGACACACCACCCTATTCCCCTGACCCATCACAACACACCACCCTATTCCCCTGACCCAACACAACACACCACCCTATTCCCCTGACCCAACACGACACCCCACCCTATTCCCCTGACCCAACACAACACACCACCCTATTCCCCTGACCCAACACGACACCCCACCCTATTCCCCTGACCCAACACAACAACATACCACCCTATTCCCCTGACCCAACACAACACACCACCCTATTCCCCTGACCCAACCCAAAACACCACCCTATTCCCCTGACCCAACACGACACACTACCCTATTCCCCTGACCCAACACGACACACCACCCTATTCCCCTGACCCAACACACCACCCTATTCCCCTGACCCAACACAACACACCACCCTATTCCCCTGACCCAACACAACACACCACCATATTCCCCTGACCCATCACAACACACCACCCTATTCCCCTGACCCAACACACCACCCTATTCCCCTGACCCAACACAACACACCACCCTATTCCCCTGACCCATCACAACACACCACCCTATTCCCCTGACCCAACACACCACCCTAGTCCCCTGACCCAACACGACACACCACCCTATTCCCCTGACCCAACACAACACACCACCCTATTCCCCTGACCCAACACAACACACCACCCTATTCCCCTGACCCAACACAACACACCACCCTATTCCCCTGACCCAACACGACACCCCACCCTATTCCCCTGACCCAACACAACAACACACCACCCTATTCCCCTGACCCAACACAACACACCACCCTATTCCCCTGACCCAACACAACACACCACCCTATTCCCCTGACCCAACACGACACACCACCCTATTCCCCTGACCCAACACGACACACCACCCTATTCCCCTGACCCAACACAACACACCACCCTATTCCCTTGACCCCACCCAACACACCACCCTATTCCCCTGACCCAACACAACAACACACCACCCTATTCCCCTGACCCAACACAACACACCACCCTATTCCCCTGACCCAACACAACACACCACCCTATTCCCCTGACCCAACACACCACCCTATTCCCCTGACCCAACACGACACACCACCCTATTCCCCTGACCCAACACAACACACCACCCTATTCCCCTGACCCAACACAACACACCACCCTATTCCTCTGGCCCATCACAACACACCACCCTATTCCCCTGACCCAACACACCACCCTATTCCCCTGACCCAACACAACACACCACCCTATTCCCCTGACCCATCACAACACACCACCCTATTCCCCTGACCCAACACACCACCCTATTCCCCTGACCCAACACGACACACCACCCTATTCCCCTGACCCAACACAACACACCACCCTATTCCCCTGACCCAACACAACACACCACCCTATTCCCCTGACCCAACACAACACACCACCCTATTCCCCTGACCCAACACAACACACCACCCTATTCCCCTGACCCAACACGACACACCACCCTATTCCCCTGACCCAACACGACACACCACCCTATTCCCCTGACCCAACACAACACACCACCCTATTCCCCTGACCCAACACAACACACCACCCTATTCCCCTGACCCAACACACCACCCTATTCCCCTGACCCAACACAACACACCACCCTATTCCCCTGACCCAACACAACACACCACCCTATTCCCCTGACCCAACACGACACACCACCCTATTCCCCTGACCCATCACAACACACCACCCTATTCCCCTGACCCAACACACCACCCTATTCCCCTGACCCAACACGACACACCACCCTATTCCCCTGACCCAACACAACACACCACCCTATTCCCCTGACCCAACACAACACACCACCCTATTCCCCTGACCCAACACAACACACCACCCTATTCCCCTGACCCAACACACCACCCTATTCCCCTGACCCAACACAACACACCACCCTATTCCCCTGACCCAACACAACACACCACCCTATTCCCCTGACCCAACACGACACACCACCCTATTCCCCTGACCCAACACGACACACCACCCTATTCCCCTGACCCAACACGACACACCACCCTATTCCCCTGACCCAACACACCACCCTATTCCCCTGACCCAACACACCACCCTATTCCCCTGACCCAACACAACACACCACCCTATTCCCCTGACCCAACACGACACACCACCCTATTCCCCTGACCCAACACAACACACTACCCTATTCCCCTGACCCAACACAACACACCACCCTATTCCCCTGACCCAACACAACAACACACCACCCTATTCCCCTGACCCAACACAACACACCACCCTATTCCCCTGACCCAACACAACAGAGCCTCATCAGTCCTGTATCAGCCCTCCCTGTATCAGCCCTCCCTGTATCAGCCCTCCCTGCCTTCAGCCCTGTATCAGCCCTCCCTGCACCAGGCCTCACTGTATCAGCCCTCCCTGTATCAGCCCTCCTTGTTTCAGTCCTATCAGCTCTGTATCAGCCATCCCTGTATCCTGTATCAGCCCTGTATCAGCCCAGTATCAGCCAAGAATCAGCCCTGTATCAGCCCTCCTTGTGTCAGCCATCCCTGTATCAGCCCTGTTCGGCCCATTATTAGCCCAGTATCAGCCCTGTATTTTTGTATAGTTTTTAAAATGTAACCTTTATTTGACTAGGCAAGTCAGCTAAGAACAAACTCGTATTTAAATCAAATCAAATTTTATTTGTCACGTACACATGGTTAGCAGATGCTAATGCGAGTGTAGCGAAATTCTTGTGCTTCTTGTGCAGTAATATCTAACAAGTAATCTAACAATTCCACAACAAGTACCTAATACACACAAATGTAAAGGGATGGAATAAGAATATGTACATATAAATATATGTATGAGCGATGGCCGAGCAGCATAGGCAAGCTGCTGTAGATGGTATAAAATACAGTATATACATATGAGATGAGTAATGTAAGATATGTAAACATTATTAAAGTGGCATTATTAAAGTGACTAGTGAGTCTCTATGTAGGCAGCAGCCTCTCTGAGTTAGTGATTTCTGTTTAGCAGTCTGATTTTCAGTCTCTCGTCCCAGCTTTGATGCACCTGTACTGACCTCGCCTTCTGGATGATAGTGGGGTGAACAGACAGTGGCTCAGGTGGTTGTTGTCCTTGATGATCTTTTTGGCCTTCCTGTGACATCAGGTGCTGTAGGTGTCCTGGAGGGCAGGTAGCTTGCCCCTGGTGATGCGTTGTGCAGACCGCACTACCCTCTGGAGAGCCTTGAGGTTGAGGGCGCTGCAGTTGCCGTACCAGGTAGTGATATAGCCCGACAATTGTGCATCTGTAAAAGTTTGTGAGGGTTTAAGGTGACAAGCCAAATTTCTTCAGCCTCCTGAGGTTGAAGAGGCGCTGTCTGTGTGGGTGAACCATTTCAGTTTGTCTGTGATGTGTACGCCGAGGAACTTAACTTCCCACCTTCTCCACTACTGTCCCTTCGATGTGGATAGGGGGGTGCTCCCTCTGCTGTTTCCTGAAGTCCACGATCATCTTCTTTGTTTTGTTGACGTTGAGTGAGAGGTTGTTTTCCTGACACCACACTCCCAAGTGCCCTCACTTCCTCCCTGTAGGCCGTCTCGTCGTTGTTGGTTATCAAGCCCACTACTGTTGTGTCGTCTGCAAACTTGATGATTGAGTTGGGGCGTGCATGGCCACGCAGTCATGGGTGAAAAGGGAGTACAGGAAGGGGCTGAGCACGCACCCTTGTGGGGCCCCAGTGTTGAGGGTCAGCGAAGTGGTGATGTTGTTTCCTACCTTCACCACCTGGGGGCGGCTCGTCAGAAAGTCCAGGATCCAATTGCACAGGGCGGGGTTGAGACCCAGGGCCTCCAGCTTAATGATGAGCTTGGAGGGTACTATGGTGTTGAATGCTGAGCTGTAGTCAATGAACAGCATTCAGCATTCTTACATAGGTATTCCTCTTGTCCAGATGGGATAGGGTAGTGTGCAGTGTGATGGCGATTGCATCGTCTCTTGACCTGTTGGGGCGGTATGCAAACTGAAGTGGGTCTAGGGTGGCAGGTAAGGTGGAGGTGATATGATCCTTGACTAGTCTCTCAAAGCACTTCATGATGACAGAAATGAGTGCTTGATAGTCATTTAGTTCAGTTATCTTTGCCTTCTTGGGTACAGGAACAATGGTAGCCATGTTGAAGCATGTGGGGACTGCAGGCTGGGATAGGGACCGATTGAATATGTCCATAAACACACCAGCCAGCTGGTTTCCGCATGCTCTGAGGATACGGCTAGGGATGACGTCTGGGCCAGCAGCCTTGCGAGGTTTAACACGTTTAAATGTCTTACTCACATCGGCCACGGAGAATGAGAGGGGGGGGGGGGGCGCAGTCCTTAGTAGCGGGCCGTGTCGGTGGCACTGTGTTATCCTCAAAGCAGGCATTGAAGGTATTTAGTTTGTCTGGAAGCAATACGTCAGTGTCCGTGATATGGCTGATTTTCTTTTTATAGTCCGTAATTGCCTGTAGACCCTGCCACATATGTCTTGTGTCTGAGCCGTTGAATAGCGACTCCACTTTGTCCCTATACAGACATTTCACTTGTTTGATTTCCTTGCGGAGGGAATAATTACACTGTTTATATTCGGCCATATTCCCAGTCCTCTTTCCATGGTTAAATGCGGTGGTTTGCGTGTTCAGTTTTGCGCGAATGCTGCCATCCATCCATGGTTTTTGGTTAGGGTGGGTTTTACAGGTGGTACAACATCTCCAATGCACTTCCTTATAAACTCACTCACCGAGTCAGCATATAGATCGATGTTATTCTCTGAAGCTGCCCGGAACATTTCCCAGTCCACATGATCAAAACAATCTTGAAGCGTGGATTCCGATTGGTCAGACCAGCATTGAATGGTTCTAGTCACGGGTACATGTTTGAGTTTCTGCCTATAAGACGGTAAGAGCAAGACAGAGTCGTGGTCGGATTTGCAAAAGGGAGGGCCTTGTATGCATCGCGGAAGTTAGAGTAGCAGTGGTCCAGTGTATTGCTCGCGAGAGTGCTGCAATCAATATGCTGATAGAATTTAGGTAGTCTTGTTCTCAAATTTGCTTTGTTAAAATCCCCAGCTACAATAAATGCAGCCTCAGGATATATGGTTTCCAGTTTACAGAGAGTCCAATGAAGTTCCTTGAAGGCAGTCGTGGTATCTGCTTGAGGGGGTATATACACAGCTGTGACGATAACTGACGTGAATTCTCTTGGGAGATAATATGGTTGGCATTTGATTGTAAGGAATTCTAGGTCAGGTGAACAGAAGGACTTGAGTTTCTGTATGTTGTTATGAGTCGTTAATCATGAAGCATACAACCCTGCCCTTTTTCTTCCCAGAGAGATATTTATTTCTGTCGGCACGACACATGAAGAAACCCGGTGGCTGTACCGACTTCGACAACATATCCCCAGAGAGCCATGTTTCCGTGAAACAGAGAATGTTACAATCTCTGATGTCTCTCTGGAAGGCAACCCTTGCCCTAATTTTGTCCACCTTGTTGTGTAGAGACTGGACATTGGCGAATAGTATACTCGAAAGCAGTGTGCACGCCTTAGAAGCCTGACCAGGAGGCCGCTCCATCTACCTCTTCTGCGGCAACGTTGTTTTGGGTCGGCCTCTGGGATTAGATCAAATGCCCTGGGTGGTGGTCGTAACGAAGGATCCGCTTGGGGAAAGTCGTATTCCTAATCGTAATGTTGGTAAGTTGACGTCGCTCTGATATCCAATAGTTCTTCCTGGCTGTACGTAATAACACTTAAGATTTTCTGGGCTAACAATGTAAGAAATAATACAGAAAAAAACTAAATACTGCATAATTTCCTAAGGATTTAGGAATCTCTGTCGACGCTATCTTGCCATCTTACAATGACGGCGTACATTGACCAAACCCGGACGATGCTGGGCCAATTGTTTGCCGCCCTATGGGACTCCCAATCACGGCAGGTTGTGATACAGCCTGGAATCAAACCAGGGTGTCTGTAGTGACGCCTCAAGCACTGAGATGCAGTGCCTTAGACCGCTGCACCACTCGGGAGCCCCACTGTATCAGCCCTCTCTGTATCAACCCCGTATCAGCCCTCTCTGTATCAACCCCGTATCACCCCTCCCTGTATCAGTCCTGTATCAGCCCTCCCTGTATCAGCCCTCCCTATATCAGCCCTCCCTATATCAGCCCTCCCTATATCAGCCCTCCCTGTATCAGCCCTCCCTATATCCGCCCTCCCTATATCAGCCCTCCCTATATCAGCCCTCCCTATATCCGCCCTCCCTGTATCAGCCCTCCCTGTATCAGCCCTGTATCAGCCCTCCATATATAAGCTCTCCCTGTATCAGCCCTGTATCAGCCCTCCCTGTATCAGCCCTCCCTGTATCAGCCCTCCCTATATCAGCCCTGTATCAGCCCTCCCTATATCCGCCCTGCCTTCAGCCCTCCCTGTATCAGCCCTGTATCAGCCCTCCCTATATCAGCCCTGTATCAGCCCTGTATCAGCCCTCCCTGTATCAGCCCTCCCTATATCAGCCCTCCCTATATCAGCCCTGTATCAGCCCTCCCTGTATCAGTCCACCCTGTATCAGCCCTGTATCAGACCTCCATATATCAGCCATGTATCAGCCCTCCCTATATCAGCCCTCCCTGTATCAGCCCTCCCTGTATCAGCCCTCCCTGTATCAGCCCTGTATCAGCCCTCCCTATATCAGCCCTGTATCAGCCCTCCCTGTATCAGCCCTCCCTATATCAGCCCTCCCTATATCAGCCCTGTATCAGCCCTCCCTATATCAGCCCTCTCTATATCAGCCCTCCCCATATCAGCCCTGTATCAGCCCTGTATCAGCCCTCCCTATATCCGCCCTGCCTTCAGCCCTCCCTGTATCAGCCCTCCCTATATCAGCCCTCCCTGTATCAGCCCTCCCTGTATCAGCCCTCCCTATATCCACCCTGCCTTCAGCCTTACCTGTATCAGCCCTGTATCAGCCCTCCCTATTTCAGCCCTGTATCAGCCCTCCCTATATCAGCCCTCCCTATATCAGCCCTCCCTATATCAGCCCTCCCTATATCAGCCCTCCCTATATCAGCCCTCCCCATATCAGCCCTGTATCAGCCCTCCCTATATCTGCCCTGCCTTCAGCCCTCCCTGCAGCTCATTAACTATTTACACTAGAGACAGACAGAGACAGGTCTCCCTAGGCCTCCTAGCAGCTCAGCCCCACCGCAAAATCTATTAGCCGTCATTAGCCCCCCAAACCTCGGGCCCTCAGCAGCAGCAGACACTCCCACTGGGCAGGAGAGGGTTAACTCCGCCAGGGGAGGCCTTCAGTTACCACAACACACATCTCTCTCTCCAGCATCTTTTATCAATTTCTGTCTTTCAAATTCTCTCTTTCTCACCCCACCCCCCACTTGATCTATCTATTTCCCACTTTCTCTCTCTCTCTCTCTCTCTCTCTCTCTCTCTCTCTCTCTCTCTCTCTCTCTCTCTCTCTCTCTCTCTCTCTCTCTCTCTCTCTCCCCCCCCTCCCCCTCCCCCTCCCCCTCCCTCTCCCTTCCTACCTCCCTCTCCCCCTCCCTCCATCTCTCTTAATGTAAATGTTCCTGTAGTGAGCGGCTGGGCCAGGGGTCTGAGGCTCTGAGGTTGTAAAGCTGGGGGGGTGTGGGGTTACAGTGAGGGAGATTTCCCATTGGCGGAAAGTCAACATGGTCCAGGGTAACGCGATTAGGGCTGGATCAAGTGCATCGCAGGGGACATATGGACCTGATCACGCCGCAGACACCCGATAGCACGGCCGTATTTATCGACTTGGCCCGGGTGCGGATATTACAGACACCAGAGATCCCCTGAAACCCCTGTTCCCCCCGCTTCCCCATCCCTTCCCCACTCCGACCGTCAGTTCCTTATGAAAACCACGCTGGAGATCTGAGCCTGATAAGCCCATTAGGCTCTCACTCTCTGTCCACAATCATGGGATTCCATCAGGACCTTTCAAGATATCAGGGCCATTCAAAATGTCAGGGCCCAAATCTCAAACCATCTGGTCATGAATATAGTATGAATGAATAACTGACTGGTCAAGCAGCCTGTAGGTTAGTCCAGTAAGGAAGCCTTGGTCGTTTTCTGAGGACTGTCGGCTTGTGTTTATTAGTGGCCTTGGCATTTACAATTCAATTACAACGATAGGCGAGAGGGGAAATAAAAGGAAAATATCTGGATGTCTGGATGGAGGCCAATGCAGAGATAAGACTAAAACACTAATATTGTCTTACTCCAGCGTGTTACCATAGGAACAGCAGGAGAGATCCAAAAGACTACAAAGACGATCAATCTAGAGAGGGAGAGCAGGAGGAAGAGGGACGCGTAAGTGCCCTGAGAATGCGCCCTCTCTCTCCCCCCTTTCTCTCCCTCCCTCTCTCTCTCCTCCTCTCTCTCCCTCTCCCTCTCTCGCCCTCTTTCTCTCTCTCCCTCTCTCTCTCCTCTCTCTCTCCCTCTTTCCCTCACTCTCCCTCTTTCTCTCTCTCTCTCGTCTATCAGAGCAATCACTGCTAATGACCTCTCACTGTCTTGCTATCTCACTCTCCCTCTGTTTATCTCTCTCTCTCTCACTCTCTCCCTCCCATCGCTACTTCTCTCTTCCCTCTCTTTCTACCCCGCCTCTCAATCTCACCAACCTCAGTAATCAGTGGGCCATTAAACAAGTCAGGAGAGCAAACAGCACTTTATTCTGACCAGCCACTTGCCTTAGACCACCTCCTTCTGCCTCTCTCTGCCGCTCTCTCTCTCTGCTGCTCTCTCTCTGCATATCTCTGCCTCTCTCTTTCTCTCTCTCTCTCTGCCTCTCGCTCTCTCTCTGCCTCTCTCTCTCACTCTCTCTCTCTGCCTCTCTCTCTCACTCTTTCTCTGCCTCTCTCTGCCACTCTCTCTCTCTCTGCTGCTCTCTCTCTGCCTCTCTCTCTCTCTCTCTCTGCTGCTCTCTCTCTGCCTATCTCTGCCTCTCTCTCTCTTTCTCTCTCTCTCTGCCTCTCGCAATCTCTCTCACTCTCTCTCTGCCTCTCTCGCTCTGCCTCTCTCTCTCACTCTCTCTCTCTCTGCCTCTCTCACTCTCTCTCTGCCTCTCTGCCTCCCTCTTTTGCTCTCTCTCTGCATCTCTCCGCTTCTTCTCTCGTTCCTCTACCCCCTCCTCCCTCTCTCCTTTCTTCTGTCATCTCCTATCTTCGCTCCTCTCCTCCCTCTCTTTTCCCTCTACCCCCTCTCCATTTCTCCCTCTCTCTCTCCCTCGCAGTCCTCCCTCTCGCTCAGCCTTCTCTCACTCCCCTCCTCTCTCTAACTGCCTGCTTTGTGAGGGATGAGGTCATTCCATTTCCATCCCGCTGTGTTAAACTAGTGCTAACAAGTTGCACAATTCCACAACATGTTCTGTACATTAAGATATACATCAGTCAGCCTGTCGGTGCAGTGCGGTGGGCAGCCCAGCCCCAGCCACATAAAGGGCCTTTTATTCAGGCTCTCTGAGACTCCAGCCCAGCACTGCTCTGCTCTGCTCCTACAGGTTCAGACCTAGCAGCTTTGATTTCACACACACGCACGGACGCACACGCACACGCACGCACGCACACACACACACACACACACACACACAAAATGATGAAATCCGCACAGAGACTTTAAAGCAAGCGCAGCTTTTTGTTGGCATGACCAAGTGGAAAAGTGAACGCTATAAAACATTGAGCATGTATCTGTGTGTGGAAGGGTATGTGGAAGGGTGTGTGGAAGGGTGTGTGTGTGCGTGCATCTGCATGTGTGTGTTTTTATTATTCAGGTGTATTTCGTGTGTGTATGTGTGTGTTGGTGAGGATTGAGACTCACCAGTTTGGCCTCAGAGTGCATGGAGGGTCCGTGAGGTGAGGAACAGGAGCTGGGATGGTTGGGGCCCTGCATACCCATCATACTGGAACACATAGACATCTGCCTCTCCATCTGAGGACCACAACAATATATCACACTACGGCAACACACACACACACACACACACACACACACACACACACACACACACACACACACACACACACACACACACACACACACACACACACACACACACACACGTGTCTGACAAAGACAGTGCTATTAACAGACACACACCCTGGTAGTAGCTTCCTGTTTTAACTCCCTCACTGCTGGGCTGGCTTCCTGTTTTAACTCCCTCACTGCTAGGCTGTCTTCCTGTTTTAACTCCCTCACTGCTGGGCTTGCTTCCTGTTTTAACTCCCTCACTGCTGGGCTGGCTTCCTGTTTTAACTCCCTCACTGTCCCCCACTACCCCACTAACCCTCCCAACAACCCCCCCACCCCTCTGATGTCCCCCACTACCACACTAACCCTCCCAACAACCCACCAACCCCCCTGATGTCCCCCACTACCCCACTAACCCTCCCAACAACCCCCCCACCCCCCTGATGTCCCCCACTACCCCACTAACCCTCCCAACAACCCACCAACCCCCCTGATGTCCCCCACTACCCCACTAACCCTCCCAACAACCCACCAACCCCCCTGATGTCCCCCACTAACCCTCCCAACAACCCCCCACCCCCCTGATGTCCCCCACTACCCCACTAACCCTCCCAACAACCCCCCCCACCCCCCTGATGTCCCCCACTAACCCCACTAACCCTCCCAACAACCCACCAACCCCCCTGATGTCCCCCACTACCCCACTAACCCTCCCAACAACCCACCAACCCCCCTGATGTCCCCCACTACACCACTAACCCTCCCAACAACCCCACCCCCCACCCCCCTGATGTCCCCCACTACCCCACTAACCCTCCCAACAACCCCCCCACCCCTCTGATGTCCCCCACTACCCCACTAACCCTCCCAACAACCCCCCCACCCCTCTGATGTCCCCCACTACCCCACTAACCCTCCCAACAACCCCCCACCCCCCTGATGTCCCCCACTAACACTCCCAACAACCCCCCACCCCCCTGATGACCCCCACTACCCCACTAACCCTCCCAACAACCCACCAACCCCCCTGATGTCCCCCACTACCCCACTAACCCTCCAAACAACCCCCCCACCCCCCTGATGTCCCCCACTACCCCACTAACCCTCCCAACAACCCCCCACCCCTCTGATGTCCCCCACTACCCCACTAACCCTCCCATCAACCCCCCACCCCCCTGATGTCCCCCACTAACACTCCCAACAACCCCCCTACCCCCCTGATGACCCCCACTACCCCACTAACCCTCCCAACAACCCCCCCACCCCTCTGATGTCCCCCACTACCCCACTAACCCTCCCAACAACCCCCCACCCCCCTGATGTCCCCCACTACCCCACTAACCCTCCCAACAACCCCCCCCCCCCCCACCCCCTGATGTCCCCCACTACCCCCCCACCCCCCTGATGTCCCCCACTACCCCACTAACCCCCCCAACAACCCCCCACCCCTCTGATGTCCCCCACTACCCCAACAACCCTCCCAACAACCCCCCATCCCCCCTGATGTTCCCCACTATCCCACTAACCCTCCCAACAACCCCCCCACCCCCTGATGTCCCCCACTACCCCACTAACCCTCCCAACAACCCCCCCACCCCCCTGATGTCCCCCACTACCCCACTAACCCCCCAAACAACCCCCCACCCCCTGATGACCCCCAAAACCTCACTAACCCTCCCAACAACCCCCCACCCCCCTGATGACCCCCACTACCCCCTGATGCACCTCTCCCCGTCCACAGAGGCCCAGCCCCAGAACCCCTCCACACAGCCTTAATTGCTCTAAGTGTGTTTTGTGTGTAAATATCACCCAAACCTGCACCCCTTTCCTGACCCGTCAATCTTCCTCCAGAAAGCCTCAGCTCCTAATTGAATAAACATGGGAGGTTTTTTCCACACCATAAACACAGCCTGTCTTGTGTTACCATGAGAACATATGTGGTATCATTAGAATTATGATACGGGGAGCTTTCTCAGAGTTGTTATCATTCCCTGTCTGTCTCCCACTACTGCACCGACCTTAAATCTCATTGGCTTGATTAGAATATAGTCAGAGATGAAGAGCCAGCGTCTGAAAGCCACACTGCAGGAGATGGTCGTTTGGATAAATAGTGATGAATCATTTACATTGTGGGAAATACATGGGAAAACACACAGATATTACAGACTGAAAGAGGGGATGAGATGTGTGTAGGTAGCGTGTGTATGTGTGTGTGTGTGTGTGTGTGCGTGCGTGCGTGTGTGTGAATCAGTGTGTACATCAGTGGAGGCTCCTCAGAGGAGGAAGGGGAGGACCATCCTCCTCAGTGAATTTTATAAAAATAAAAATGGTAAAACATTTAAATCCCTTTGAGATAAAACTATACTAAATATATTCACGTCACCAAAAGATTTATTAAAACACTATTTTGTAAAGAAGGTCTACAGTAGCCTCAACAGCACTCTGTAGGGTAGAACCATTGTGTAGCTGGAGGACAGCTAACTTCCGTCCTCCTCTGGGTACATTGAATTCAATACAAAACCTAGGAGGCTCATTGTTCTCAACCCCTTCCACAGACTTACATAGTAATTATGACAACTTCCAGAGGATGTCCTCCAACCTATCAGAGATCTTGCAGCTTGAACAGACATGTTGTCCATCCAATCAAATGATCAGAGAATGAATCTAGTACTGAAAGATAGCTAGTGCTGCAGTGCATTCCATTTGTAGTTGACTTAAAGAGAGGGAAAGTGTAAAGGCAGTCAATGTTGTTCTCCTCCTCAACCGAGGAGGAGCATGGATAGGACCAAGATGCGGATTGAGGGAAATAAGCCATCTTTTAATGAAAACAGCAAAACAATACACTACAAAACTACAAAACAACAAATGAGACTAACCTTCAACTGTCCTGTGAGGACACAGGAACAAACACCCACAAAAACCTACTGCCTATGGCTACCTTAAATCTGGCTCCCAATCAGAGACAAATGAATGACAGCTGTCTCTGATTGAGACCCAATCTAGGCAGCCATAGACATAACTAGACAACCTAACAAACACTATCCCATACACATACAACACCCATGGACTAACCAGACACACACAACATACAATGCCCACCCCAACTCACGCCCTGACCAACTAAACATAATCAAAATAACATAAAAATAGGTCAGGAACGTTACAGAAAGACAATAGTTGAACAGTTTTGAACAAATTAATTTATGCCAATATGAAGAAGAATTAAGAGAGAAATATATATAGAGAGAGAGAGTAATTTTTTTCCAATTTCAGTTTCACTTACTTATCTAGAAAATGCAGCTAGCTAGTGTAGCCTACTGAAACACCCTACTCAAACATAGGGATGCTATGTTAGCTAGCTGGCTATGACTTTCCAGCACAACCCTGGAACTCTTCCAAGTCAAGGTGTTACTAATTTATTGCCCCCGGGGCCCGTCGGTGTAACTGCTTACTGACTATACACTGTAACGTTACTGCATGATTGTAGCGGGTTTACTAACACATTAGTTCTACTAGCTATGCTGACTAGGACGTTACTTTAGCTAATATGATGACAACGATGTAGGCTGTGTGTAGCGGTTTGGCTTGGAAAGGTTTTTACTCCTGGTCACGTACAGCTGATGTGTTGTGCATTGAAGTCCACAAGCGTAAGGAAGAGGTGCGTGCGTGTGTGTGTGTGTGTGTGTGTGTGTGTGTGTGTGTGTGTGTGTGTGTGTGTGTGTGTGTGTGTGTGTGTGTGTGTGTGTGTGTGTGTGTGTGTGTGTGTGTGTGTGCGTACATGTGTGTGTGTGTGTGTGTGTGTGTGTGTGTGTGTGTGTGTGTGTGTGTGTGTGTGTGTGTGTGTGTGTGTGTGTGTGTGTGTGTACTCACAGGCATCAGTACAGAGGAGCCTTGCATGGTGGGGTCTGGCAGGGTTCCAGCCATGGAGGCAGGCAGTGGCTGTCTCTGTCTGTTCCGTAGGTGCAGTAGTGATGACAGGGAGCCAGGGACAGGCCTAGGCACACACACACACACACACACACACACACACACACACACACACACACACACACACACACACACACACACAGGACAGGGAAAGCGTATTAAACATCATCCTGAACATACGTTCCAAGTTAGAGAGATAATAAATCATGTGCATATCTTTATCATAAGAACATCACCACATAACAGCAATAGACACATTTTATGTTCTAACAGGTGTGTTACTTCACTTCAGGTTATGGGGAGTAGCAGGAACACTATTAGAGGGGTGGGGAGCAAACATACAAACACGCTTCTATCCACCTTGCAGGCAGCTTTTCCATCCAGTCTTTAAATCAGTGTCCCAGTTCCAGCTTGTTTAGGCTTGGAGACATGTCAGTCTACATCCTCCCTGTAGTCTTTGGTGTATAGTTGTTTACACTTGAGGCTTTACTAACAAGACAGACAGTAAAGGATGCTGTACAGTAACTCTCCCCTCTCCTCTCCTTTCCTCTATTCTCACCTCCTATCTCTTTTCTCCTCTCGCCTCCTCTCCACTCGCCTCCTCTCCTCTCGCCAACTCTCCTCTCACCTCCTATCCCCTTCTCTCCTCTTGCCTTCTCTCCTCTCCTCTCGCCTCCTATCCCCTTCTCTCCTCTCCTCTCGCCTCCTATCCCCTTCTCTCCTCTTGCCTTCTCTCCTCTCCTCTCGCCTCCTATCCCCTTCTCTCCTCTCCTCTCGCCTCCTATCCCCTTCTCTCCTCTTGCCTTCTCTCCTCTCCTCTCGCCTCCTATCCCCTTCTCTCCTCTCCTCTCACCTCCTCTCCTCTCACCTTCTCTGCTCTCCAAAGCACTGACCAGGCTACCGAATGTCGCAGCGGTCTAAGGCACTGCATCTCAGTGCTAGAGGCGTCACTGCAGATCCTGGTTCGATTCCAGGGAGTATCACAACCGGCCGTGATTGGGAGTCCTATAGGGCGGCGCACAATTGGCCCAGCATCGTCCGGGTTAGGGAAGGGTTTGGCTGGGGTAGGCCGTCATTGTAAATAAGAATTTGTTCCTAACTGACTTGCCTAGCTAAATAAAGGTTAAACAAAAATAAAAGAAATAAAAGAAGCCACTCCTCAGTAAAAGTACACAGAGATCCTGGATGAAAACCTGCTCCAGAAAGTTCACCTTCCAACAGGACAACGACCCTAAGCACACAACCAAGACAATACAATACAGGAGTGGCTTCGGGACAAGTCTCTGAATGTCCTTGAGTGGCCCAGCCAGAGCCCGGACTTGAACCCGATCGAACATCTCTGGAGAGACCTGAAAATAGCTGTGCAGCGACGCTCCCCATCCAACCTGACAGAGCTTGAGAGGAGCTGCAGAGAAGAATGGGAGGAACTCCCCAATTACAGGTGTGCCAAGATTGTAGCGTCATACCCAAGACTTGAGGCTGTAAACGTTGCCAAAGTGCTTCAACAATGTACTGAGTAAATGGTCTGAATGCTTATGTAAATGTGATATTTCTGTATTTTTATTTTTAAAAATTGCAAAAATGACGAAAAACCTGTTTTTGCTTTGTCATAATGGGATATTGTGTGTAGATTGATGAAGGGGAAAAAACGATTTAATCAATTTTAGAATAAGGATATAACGTAACAAAATGTGTAAAAGTCAAGGGGTCTGAATAGTTTCTGAATGCACCGTACATCTTCATATTAAAGCCAGTGTTGTAATAATCAAGTGTAACAACTACAAAGACCCTGGTTGATGTCTTCTCCAATACCATCCAAACATGGCAAAGAGACATACCAGTCCCTGCATGGTGGAACTTCCAATGGGAATGTCTCTGTCCGTAATGTAACCACACAGTGTGCACTGGCTGACATGCCAATTCACAGTAGCACCCACATCAATAAATCACATGTAGGGATTAGGACCAGGCTAGAGGCTGGAGGCTGTATACTTACACTGCAGAACAAGGCTTGTTTCAGCCACTCACTCACTCACTGGATGCTTCCCCAATGGCACCCTATTCCCTGTATAGTGCACTTCTTTTGACCAGGGCCCATAACCATTTGTGACGCATTCACTCACACGCTTGCTCTGGACTGCAGCAAATGAACGATCAAACTATCCAGACCACTATCTGGGGTTGGTGGCGTGACATCATTTATACAACTGCCACCAAATCCCTGTCAGTAAGAACACAGGCTCCCAGCTGCCTGCTCTCCACTAGCCTAGCCTACTACACCCGTATCCACATACAGTAGGCTAACCTTAGCTAGCCTAGCCTACTACACCCGTCTCCTCATACAGTAGGCTAACCTTAGCTAGCCTAGCCTACTACACCCATCTCCTCATACAGTAGGAAAACCTTAGCTAGCCTAGCCTACTACACCCGTCTCCTCATACATTAGGCTAACCTTAGCTAGCCTAGCCTACTACACCCATCTCCTCATACAGTAGGAAAACCTTAGCTAGCCTAGCCTACAACACCCGTCTCCTCATACAGTAGGCTAACCTTAGCTAGCCTAGCCTTCTATACCCGTCTCCTGATACAGTAGGGCAACCTTAGCTAGCCTAGCCTACTACACCCATCTCCTCATACAGTAGGCTAACCATAGCTAGCCTAGCCTACTACACCCATCTCCTCATACAGTAGGCTAACCTTAGCTAGCCTAGCCTAGCCTACTACACCCGTCTCCTCATACAGTAGGCTAACCTTAGCTAGCCTAGCCTACTACACCCGTCTCCTCATACAGAAGTCTACCTTAGCTAGCCTAGCCTACTACACCCGTCTCCTCATACAGAAGTCTACCTTAGCTAGCCTAGCCTACTACACCAGTCTCCTCATACAGTAGGCTAACCTTAGCTAGCCTAGCCTAGCCTACTACACCATTTTTCCTCATACAGAAGTCTAACCAACTTTGAGGAACCATACATCCTCTAAGCCTAATAACCGTAACAACCAGTATTCATTGTGATTCTGCTACTCAATGCTTTGGTAAAGGTCTATTTCCATGGACATTTGCCAATGACCGCTGACCAGAGACGTTTAGGTTAGTGACGCTAAACGTCTGGATGTAAACGATGGGCCGCTCCATCCCGGCTGTGATTGAGGTAATAGCATAGAGTTAGTGTTAGCACTGGAGAATGATGGACAAATGGGGCTGTCGCTGAGCAAATGTTCCCCCACCTGAACAAATACCTGTATTTTCCCAGACCTAAATGTGTGCATTTACGCTCCAGACACACACGCACGCACGCACGCACGCACGCACGCACGCACGCACACACACACACACACACACACACACACACACACACACACACACACACACACACACACACACACACACACACACACAGAGGACAATTACGGTTGGGACGATATGTCATGTCTGTCCAACATTGTGATTCGTCACAATCACAAGCATTCAGCAGCACATGTGACATGTGGCAGGAGGAAAGGGGAGACTATGTGAAGGTAAACACTTCCACATGGGGAAAGGCATGTAGGTACAATGAGGCTGACGTAGGACACACATTCAACATGTGCTGTGCTAGCTGTGTGATTGGGTTCACCCCTTTGACAAACTGGCTGGGATTCATGTCCATAATGGCAGTTCTAATGAAATCAACATGTTTATTCAAGTCTCTTCAAGGCCTTCTGGGCAAGACAAAACTGCATTGAGAAATGCAAATTTATAGCCACCACCACAAAGCAACATTAAAGAAGCACTGGGTTCAGGTTTGCCAAAGATTCAACGTGGCTCAATACCCCGTCCCTTTAAACTGTACGGCCCCAACGCCACAAGCTGTACCCACAACACAGGGCTATACCAAAAGGTGTGTGTGTGTGTGTGTGTGTGTGTGTGTGTGTGTGTGTGTGTGTGTGTGTGTGTGCGTGCGTGCGTGCGTGCGTGCGTGCGTGCGCGTGTGCGTGCGTGTGTGTCTGTATGTGTTTCAAAGCACAGGGGACAGGAAAGGCAGATCACCAACACCACAAGCTGTAGGCACAACACAGGGCCATACCAAAAGGGATGTGTGTGTGTGTGTGTGTGTGTGTGTGTGTGTGTGTGTGTGTGTGTGTGTGTGTGTGTGTGTGTGTGTGTGTGTGTGTGTGTGTGTGTGTGTGTGTGTGTGTGTGTGTGTGTGTGTGTGTGTGTGTGTGTGTGTGTGTGTGTGTGTGTGTGTGGAACGGCAGGCTGTGTCTCCACAGTGGGGATTGCTAATAGTGTGGGCAGCAGGCAGCAGGCCCCTTGGGACAGCAGGTACACTGTGGTCAGTCCTGACAATAGACTCTATCTCACATTACTGAGTGCTTCTCCTCTCCTCCTCTCCTCGTCTTGTCTCCTCTTCTCCATTTTCCTCTACTTTCCTCCTCTCCTCTCCTTCTGTCCTCCACCCCTCCTCGCCTCTCCTCTTCTCTCCTGTCTACCTCTTCTCTCCTCCTCTCCTTCTGTCCTCTTCTCCACCCCTCCTCTCCTCCTCTTCTCTCCACCCTCCTCTCCCCTACACCATGACATCACTGCTACCCCTCACCTACCCGTCCCCCCTCTTTATCATTCTCTATTCCTCTCTGTCCTCCCCACTGACACTGCCAGGTCTCTAGAAGTCTGTTCTAGAAGTCTGTTCTAGAAGTTTGTTCTAGAAGTCTGTTCTAGAAGTCAGTTCTAGAAGTCTGTTGTTGACTCCTCATGGTGCCTACTGTATGTCTGAGATCACATCAAACCACTATACTCGTCGCCAAACCCACTGGCTACAGGTTATCTACAAGTCTCTGCTAGGTAAAGCCCCACCTTATCTCAGCTCACTGGTCACCATAGCAGCACCCACTCGTAGCACGCGCTCCAGCAGGTATATCTCACTGGTCATCCCCCAAAGCCAATTCCTCCTTTGGTCGCCTTTCCTTCCAGTTCTCTGCTGCCAATGACTGGAACAAACTGCAACAATCTCTGAAGCTGGAGACTCATATCTCCCTCACTAGCATTTAAGCACCAGCTGTCAGAGCAACTCACAGATCACTGCACCTGTACATAGCCCATCTGTAAACACCCCATCTATCTACCTCATCCCCATACTGTATTTATTTATTTATCTTGCTCCTTTGCACCCCAGTATCTCTACTTGCACATTCATCTTCTGCACATCGACCATTCCAATGTTTAATTGATAAATTGTAATTACTTCGCCACCATGGCCTATTTATTGCCTTAACTTATCTTACCTCATTTGCACTCACTGTATATAGACTTTTCTACTGTATTATTGACTGTATGTTTTGTTTATTCCATGTGTAACTCTAAATAAAGGTGAAATAAAAAATGTAAAATAAAACTCTCTGTTGTTGTATGTGTCGAATTGCTATGCTTTATCTTGGCCAGGTCGTAGTTGCAAATGAGAACTTGTTCTCAACTAGCCTACCTGGTTAAATAAAGGTCAAATAAATGTAAAAAATATATATATACTACTGGGTCTAAGCTACAAATCCCAGGGTCAGCACAGCCACACAGCCACACAGCCACACACACACACACACACACACACACACACACACACACACACACACACACACACACACACACACACACACACACACACACACACACACACACACACACACACACACACACACACACACACACAGGCACACACACAGGCACA
>NC_074702.1:3615444-3662944 GCF_029448725.1 Salvelinus fontinalis | reverse complement strand
TATTCCTGATGCTATTTGCTGTAAATATCCCTGAAACAGCTGCATTCTTCCTCCATCTGGCATCTCAGTGACCGTACTGACCACCATACAGACACCAAATGATTCCCCAGACTCTGACCACCACACCACAATGCACTGGCACGTTCAGAACACTCCCAACACAGACACATCTAAAAACAGCCTGATCAGGCCACGCCATATAGAAGATACATTTAGCAGAGGCTTACGCCATAGCTGAGGTTTAACTGTGAACACATGACACAAAACAGATGATTTTCTGATGATCTCAACCAAAACACTTTGAAATGGATGAATCTGGCCTCCCGGGTGGCGCAGTGGTCTAGGGCACTGCATCGCAGTGCTAACTGCGCCACCAGAGTCTCTGGGTTCGCGCCCAGGCTCTGTCGCAGCCGCCCGCGACCGGGAGGTCCGTGGGGTGACGCACAATTGGCATAGCGTCGTCCGGGTTAGGGAGGGTTTGGCCGGTAGGGATATCCTTGTCTCATCGCGCTCCAGCGACTCCTGTGGCGGGCCGGGCGCAGTGCGCGCTAACCAAGGGGGCCAGGTACACGGTGTTTCCTCCGACACATTGGTGCGGCTGGCTTCCGGGTTGGAGGCGCGCTGTGTTAAGAAGCAGTGCGGCTTGGTTGGGTTGTGCTTCGGAGGACGCATGGCTTTCGACCTTCGTCTCTCCCGAGCCCGTACGGGAGTTGTAGCGATGAGACAAGATAGTAATTACTAGCGATTGGATACCACGAAAATTTGGGAGAAAATGGGATAAATATTAAAATAAAAAAAATTAAAATAAAAAATGGATGAATCTGTACTATAGAATAAAGTTGACCAACTAAAAGGTACTTTAGTTTATTAAGCTTATTGACAGAGACAATACACGCTGCTGAACCTTTCTGTAAATGTGCCATATTTAGCCAGCTGGCTGATGTTTAACTGTATTCCCTGAAAATGCTGGAGTGGTAAGTCTTCCTACCCATGATCCTCCTCTCCAGCGGGGTGGGGAGTCTTCCTACCCATGATCCTCCTCTCCAGTGAGGTGGGGAGTCTTCCTACCCATGCTCCTCCTCTCCAGCGAGGTGGGGAGTCTTCCTACCCATGCTCCTCCTCTCCAGCTAGGTCAGGAGTCTTCCTACCCATGCTCCTCCTCTCCAGGGAGGTGGGCAGTCTTCCTACCCATGCTCCTCCTCTCCAGCGAGGTGGGGAGTCTTCCTACCCATGCTCCTCTCCAGCGAGGTGGGCAGTCTTCCTACCCATGCTCCTCCTCTCCACCAAGGTGGGCAGTCTTCCTACCCATGCTCCTCCTCTCCACCAAGGTGGGCAGTCTTCCTACCCATGATCCTCCTCTCCAGCGAGGTGGGGAGTCTTCCTACCCATGCTCCTCCTCTCCACCAAGGTGGGCAGTCTTCCTACCCATGATCCTCCTCTCCAGCGAGGTGGGCAGTCTTCCTACCCATGCTCCTCCTCTCCACCAAGGTGGGCAGTCTTCCTACCCATGCTCCTCCTCTCCAGCGAGATGGGGAGTCTTCCTACCCATGCTCCTCTCCAGCGAGGTGGGCAGTCTTCCTACCCATGCTCCTCCTCTCCAGCGAGGTGGGCAGTCTTCCTACCCATGATCCTCCTCTCCAGTGAGGTGGGGAGTCTTCCTACCCATGATCCTCCTGTCCAGCGAGGTGGGGAGTCTTCCTACCCATGCTCCTCCTCTCCACCGAGGTGGGCAGTCTTCCTACCCATGCTCCTCCTCTCCAGCGAGGTGGGCAGTCTTCCTACCCATGATCCTCCTCTCCAGTGAGGTGGGGAGTCTTCCTACCCATGATCCTCCTGTCCAGCGAGGTGGGGAGTCTTCCTACCCATGCTCCTCCTCTCCACCGAGGTGGGCAGTCTTCCTACCCATGCTCCTCCTCTTCAGCGAGGTGGGGAGTCTTCCTACCCATGCTCCTCCTCTCCAGCGAGGTGGGGAGTCTGATGACAGGTTAAGTCAGGTAAAACAGGCCTGTCTCTCTCAGCACAGCCTTATGTCTGTCTTTACTGGCAGACACTGATTTCTTCTCCAAGTCAAGGGGATGTAATTCCAGCCCTGTCTTCTCCTGTACAAAGAGTCTGTATAGGGGTGTCAGTCAGGCTTACTGATGGCTCCCACATCCAATATTCACCAGGGCTGCGTCTGAAATGGCGCCCTATTCTCTATATGGTGCACTACTTCTGACCAGAGCCCAGTGGGAATAGGGTGCCATTTGGGATTTGGGACACAGCCCAGGCCTTCTTCCAACCAGTGTTAAAACTGGCTTCTTCCAACCACTGTTAAAACTGACTGGACACAGGCTGCCTTAACACAGAGCTGCTTTAATAGAGCTGCCTTAACACAGAGCTGCTTTAATAGAGCTGCCTTAACACAGAGCTGCTTTAATAGAGCTGCATTAACACAGAGCTGTTTTAACATAATGCTGGCTTAACACAGAGCTGCTTTAATAGAGCTGCCTTAACACAGAGCTGCTTTAATAGAGCTGCCTTAACACAGAGCTGCTTTAATAGAGCTGCCTTAACACAGAGCTGTTTTAACATAATGCTGGCTTAACACAGAGCTGTTTTAACATAATGCTGGCTTAACACAGAGCTGTTTTAACATAATGCTGCCTTAACACAGAGCTGTTTTAACATAATGCTGGCTTAACACAGAGCTGTTTTAACATAATGCTGCCTTAACACAGAGCTGTTTTAACATAATGCTGGCTTAACACAGAGCTGCTTTAACATAATGCTGCCTTAACACAGAGCTGTTTTAACTTAATGCTGCCTAAACACAGAGCTGTTTTAACATAATGCTGGCTTAACACAGAGCTGTTTTAACATAATGCTGGCTTAACACAGAGCTGTTTTAACATAATGCTGCCTTAACACAGAGCTGTTTTAACATAATGCTCCCTTAACACAGAGCTGCTTTAACATAATGCTGGCTTAACACAGAGCTGTTTTAACATAATGCTGGCTTAACACAGAGCTGTTTTAACATAATGCTGCCTTAACACAGAGCTGCTTTAACATAATGCTGCCTTAACACAGAGCTGGCTTAACACGGAGCTGGCTTAACACAGAGCTGGCTTAACACAGAGCTAGTTTAACACAGAGCTGACTTAACTATAGGTCTGGCTCACATACTATAGGTCTGGCTCAACAAAGGACAGACTATAGGCCTAACTTCTAGCCCAAGACATCATGTTTTCCACTTCTAGACTGCATGTTTTAAAGATAACAGCATGCACAGAGTGAGAGGGAGAGAACAAGAGAGAGAGAGAGAGAGAGAGAGAGGGAGAGAGAGACAGGGAAGGAGAGAGAGAGAGAGGAGAGAGAGAGAGACAGGGAAGGAGAGAGAGAGAGGAGAGAGACAGGGAAGGAGAGAGAGAGATGGAGAGAGAGAGAGAGACAGGGAAGGAGAGAGAGAGGGGGGGAGAGAGAGAGACAGGGAAGGAGAGAGAGCGAGAGAGAGAGAGAGAGAGAGAGAGAGAGAGAGAGAGAGAGAGAGAGAGAGAGAGAGAGAGAGGGAGGGAGAGAAAGAAAGAGAGAGAAAGAGAGAGAAAGAGAAAGAGAGAGAGAGAGAAAGAGAGAGGAAACAACATCAACTCAAGACACAGGTCAGTGAAGGGGAGCACTTGCACAATGAAGGCGTTCCCCCCAAAAAGCTGATATCACCCCAGGGGTACGGGACGAGGGTCTATGACATCATGGTGGGCACACCCAACACCCATCCTGACTAGTTGTACAGCACAGAGGTCTGAACTCAACAGCTCACAGATGTACAAACGTCAACAAGCGTTAACGTTCAACTCCCCGACTGGACACACTGTAGGTCTTCTTTTGGAAAATAGTTTTAGAACCTCAGGAAACCTTTTGAATGTTAATTGAATCAACAGAGTAAGAAGCTGACTGAAGTATAAGTGAACAGTCCTCTGACCTTCCTACACCATTATGAACCCTGTTCATCAGCCTGTAGAAGGACTTTAAATTCACACGTTTCACGCTGAATTCAATCATACCCCTTTCAGGCTTTCAGTTGCAACCAGGATGGAAACATCTAAACCAAAGGCAGTTATTGTGTGACTTTCCGACGGTGAAAGAAAGACAGGGACTACTTTGGAGTGAAATGCTAAACCGCTGTAAAAGCAGCCGGGGCCATCAGAGATGACCTCATCCCTGTCCCGCGGGACCCTCTTGACATGCTCTGCTGTGGGACAATACACAGCCAACAGCTAAACATGAATCGCCTTGTCAGTAACACACACACACACACACACACACACACACACACACACACACACACACACACACACACACACATCCAGATGTAACAGAACACTGGTGTGACTTCAGAGACTACACAGGGATGCCAATCACATGGCCACTGCTGTGAAGGACATCCTCATGTCACTGTAGTGAATATCACACAGAGCAAAGGCAGAGTAGTTCTCTAGACTAAGCACAGAGGATAGAGATGGAAGCATATCAAACTAAAGTAAGTATACTAAAATAGCATATTTGACATGTACTGTATTTGACCCAGGTCTAATGTTAGTTGGGCGTGTGTTAGTTAATGTTCTGGTTAATCCAGGCGCTGTGGACTGGAGGCCTCACCCTAGCTGTCTGTTGGTGGAGGGGGCCTGGGTGATGACAGAGCTGGACTGGGGAGAGGGCAGGCCCTGCTGGATCACTATGCTGTTGTCATGGTTCCCCATCCGAGAGTGATGCTGCTGGTTCTGGAGGTTCTGGCCATGTAGAGAGATATTCTGGAGGGAGGGAGGGAGGGAGGGGGGGCGAGGGAGAGGAGGGAGGGAGAGAGGGAGGGAGAGGAGGGAGGGAGAGAAGGGGGAGGGAGAGAGAGGATGGGGAGGGAGAGAGAGAGAGAGATGAGGGGGAGGGAGAGAGAGAGGAGGGGGAGGAAGAGAGGGAGGGCGGGAGGGAGGGAGAGAGAGAGAGAGAAGATGGAGGGAGGGAGGGAGGGAGGTAGAGCAGGGAGAAAGGGAGGAAGATGAGGGGGAGGGATGGCGGGAGGGAGGGAGGGCGGGGGAGGGAGAGATTGAGGAAAAGAGGGAGGGAGGGTGGCAGAGTAAGAGAGGGAGAGAGAGGAAGGGAGGAAGGAAGGAAAAGGAGGGAAGGAAGGAGAGAGAGAGAGAGAGAGAGAGAGAGAGAGAGAGGGGATCAAGTCAGAACACATTGTTAACAGCCAACTGCAATAATGTGTCTTTAAGTTCATTTAGTGTAAATGTCAAAGTTCCACAGCTTCACTGTAATCCCTGTACTGCTCAGTCACTTTCCTCACCAAGAGCCGGAATATTTAAAGCAGCAATCAGCAGTTTAAACAATAGCAAAGTGTTCTCCCTATCACTGTTTAGGTAAAAAGCTGAGGGTGGATGGGACTGAAGAAATGTAACCACTCTCAAATTCAAAGACAGAGCTACAGACCGACCATCCATGATATCAACATCATAGTTGTAACCATGTTTTTAGGTTATATAGTGTTTGTTTACATTTACTTTGTTTACAAACATTGGAGTAAAACCAGCTTATATTTTTGGTTCTGATGGGGAACGATAGTTGAACTAAGCTCATGAGGTTGTTATATTCTTCAAGAGTCAATGGCTACATATCATTAAGTTATACGTCCCAACATTGATATAGCAACTGCTGATTGCCCCTTATTTGAAGAACTACATGTTTGCAAACTATGGACTCATGACTGTTGGGGAGGTGTGTGTGAATGTGAGTGTGTGTGGGGGAGGGGGGGTTAGGAAGGTCTGGTTTTCAGACCAATAACAACAACAGACTTCCCTACCAGAAACTTCTACACTCTTAGAAAAAAAGGGTTACGAAAGGGTTCTGCGGCTGTCCCCTATGGAGAACCCTTTTTGGTTCCAGGTAGAACTCTTTTGTCCCTCTGTGGAAAGGGTTCTACCTGGAACCCAAAGGGGTTCTACCTGGAACCCAAAGGGTTATACTTGGAACCAAAAGGGTTTTTTCAAAGGGTTCTCCTATGTGGACATCTGAAGAACCGTTTTTGGTTCTAGACAGCACATTTTTTTCTAAAAACATACTATTGTGAGCTATGCTCTCTTGAACTTAAACCAACCTTTCTCCTTATCTCTCTCCCATGTGATATGCTGCCATGCTGTGTACTCCACAGTCCTGCTGAGACTCGCCTCCCAGTCGTGCTGACTGAGCACAGCTCTTCAACCATAAACGCCAGAGCGCCAGACTGTGGGGACTGAGGAGGCTGGACGTGGCCTGGGTGACCTGACTCACACAGACAGCTTCCACAGCCAAACCCAGACCCAGACGTCAGCAGAGATACAGTCTACACACCAGACACTGGATCAGTAGTCTGAGAGACAGAGATACAGTCTACACACCAGACACTGGATCAGCAGTCTGAGAGACAGAGATACGGTCTACATACCAGACCAGACACTGGATCAGCAGTCTGAGAGACAGAGATACAGTCTACAGACCAGACACTGGATCAGCAGTCTGAGAGACAGAGATACGGTCTACATACCAGACCAGACACTGGATCAGCAGTCTGAGAGACAGAGATACAGTCTACAGACCAGACACTGGATCAGCAGTCTGAGAGACAGAGATACAGTCTACAGACCAGACACTGGATCAGCAGTCTGAGAGACAGAGATACAGTCTACAGACCAGACACTGGATCAGCAGTCTGAGAGACAGAGATACAGTCTACAGACCAGACACTGGATCAGCAGTCTGAGAGACAGAGATACAGTCTACAGACCAGACCAGACACTGGATCAGCAGTCTGAGAGACAGAGATACAGTCTACAGACCAGACCAGACACTGGATCAGCAGTCTGAGAGACAGAGATACAGTCTACAGACCAGACACTGGATCAGCAGTCTGAGAGACAGAGATACAGTCTACAGACCAGACACTGGATCAGCAGTCTGAGAGACAGAGATACAGTCTACAGACCAGACACTGGATCAGCAGTCTGAGAGACAGAGATACGGTCTACAGACCAGACCAGACACTGGATCAGCAGTCTGAGAGACAGAGATACAGTCTACAGACCAGACACTGGATCAGCAGTCTGAGAGACAGAGATACAGTCTACAGACCAGACCAGACACTGGATCAGCAGTCTGAGAGACAGAGATACAGTCTACAGACCAGACACTGGATCAGCAGTCTGAGAGACAGAGATACAGTCTACAGACCAGACACTGGATCAGCAGTCTGAGAGACAGAGATACAGTCTACAGACCAGACACTGGATCAGCAGTCTGAGAGACAGAGATACGGTCTACAGACCAGACCAGACACTGGATCAGCAGTCTGAGAGACAGAGATACAGTCTACAGACCAGACACTGGATCAGCAGTCTGAGAGACAGAGATACAGTCTACAGACCAGACAATGGATCAGCAGTCTGAGAGACAGAGATACAGTCTACAGACCAGACACTGGATCAGCAGTCTGAGAGACAGAGATACAGTCTACAGACCAGACACTGGATCAGCAGTCTGAGAGACAGAGATACGGTCTACAGACCAGACCAGACACTGGATCAGCAGTCTGAGAGACAGAGATACAGTCTACAGACCAGACACTGGATCAGCAGTCTGAGAGACAGAGATACAGTCTACAGACCAGACCAGACACTGGATCAGCAGTCTGAGAGACAGAGATACAGTCTACAGACCAGACACTGGATCAGCAGTCTGAGAGACAGAGATACAGTCTACAGACCAGACCAGACACTGGATCAGCAGTCTGAGAGACAGAGATACAGTCTACAGACCAGACACTGGATCAGCAGTCTGAGAGACAGAGATACAGTCTACAGACCAGACACTGGATCAGCAGTCTGAGAGACAGAGATACAGTCTACAGACCAGACACTGGATCAGCAGTCTGAGAGACAGAGATACGGTCTACAGACCAGACCAGACACTGGATCAGCAGTCTGAGAGACAGAGATACAGTCTACACACCAGACACTGGATCAGCAGTCTGAGAGACAGAGATACGGTCTACATACCAGACCAGACACTGGATCAGCAGTCTGAGAGACAGAGATACAGTCTACAGACCAGACACTGGATCAGCAGTCTGAGAGACAGAGATACAGTCTACAGACCAGACACTGGATCAGCAGTCTGAGAGACAGAGATACAGTCTACAGACCAGACCAGACACTGGATCAGCAGTCTGAGAGACAGAGATACAGTCTACAGACCAGACCAGACACTGGATCAGCAGTCTGAGAGACAGAGATACAGTCTACAGACCAGACACTGGATCAGCAGTCTGAGAGACAGAGATACAGTCTACAGACCAGACACTGGATCAGCAGTCTGAGAGACAGAGATACAGTCTACAGACCAGACCAGACACTGGATCAGCAGTCTGAGAGACAGAGATACAGTCTACAGACCAGACACTGGATCAGCAGTCTGAGAGACAGAGATACAGTCTACAGACCAGACACTGGATCAGCAGTCTGAGAGACAGAGATACAGTCTACAGACCAGACCAGATACTGGATCAGCAGTCTGAGAGACAGAGATACAGTCTACAGACCAGACACTGGATCAGCAGTCTGAGAGACAGAGATACAGTCTACAGACCAGACCAGACACTGGATCAGCAGTCTGAGAGACAGAGATACAGTCTACAGACCAGACACTGGATCAGCAGTCTGAGAGACAGAGATACAGTCTACAGACCAGACACTGGATCAGCAGTCTGAGAGACAGAGATACAGTCTACAGACCAGACACTGGATCAGCAGTCTGAGAGACAGAGATACAGTCTACAGACCAGATACTGGATCAGCAGTCTGAGAGACAGAGATACAGTGTAGCTGTGTTGTGGCCAGTAGAGTATAGATATCATTTCACAGGTAAAGAGTTCTTAACATTGACCCATAATGCATTAACAACTACCTTGGAGTCCAATCAGACATCACTGTTCTGAGACTGTGGTGAGTGGTGACGGCTGGTGAGCCACACGTGTCGCAGACACATGATGAGTGTGCAGGTCTGGCTGTCTGTCTGTCCAGCCTGGTCTCGCTGTCTCAAGCTGCTGTCTGTCTGTCTGTCTGTCCATTCTGGTCTCACTGTCTCAAGCTGCTGTCTGTCTGTCCAGCCTGGTCTCGCTGTCTCAAGCTGCTGTCTGTCTGCGGTTAATCTTTGACTCGGGACCAGGAGGAAACGTGACTCTATCTGTGTTTCTGAGAGATGAAGCTGTTTAAAGTACAGCAGCTGCCTGAGGGAATCTGATCTCCTGCTGCCTCCTCACCTGTAGCAGTCAGGTCACAGCACTTCACCTGCCTGTCTGTCTGTCTGTCTGTCTGTCTGTCTGTCGGGGCTCTTGCTGTCACACAGCGGTTGAATCCTGACATGTGAGTGGGATACAAAGAATTGTATTTTTATAAAAATGTTGATCAACTTCCATATCTACTGGGTGAAATACCACAGTGTGCATCACAGCAGCAAGATTTGTGACCTGTTGCCACAAGAAAAGGTCAACCAGTGAAGAACAAACACCATTGTAAATACAACCCATATTTATGTTTATTTATTTTCCCTTTTGTACTTTAACAATTTGCATATTGTTACAACACTGAATATATACATAATTTGACATTTAAAATGTCTTTATTATTTTGGAACTTCTGTGAGTGTAATGTTTACTGTTAATTTTTATTTCACTTTGTATATTATCTACTTCACTTGCTTTGGCAATGTTAACATATGTTTCCCATGCCAATAAAGCCCCTTGAATTGAATTATAGGGAAGGGTAGAGTCTACCTGTTGTGAGTGTGTGAACTAGTTTGTTACAATTGGTTAGGAGTTGACTTGCATGACTATGCGTGTGGCTACTATGAGTGTTTCAGGCCAAGGAAGTAGTTACCTGCATGGAGTGTGTCTGTGGTGGCTGGGAGAAACAAGAAGGATAACCCTGCATGGAGTGTGTCTGTGGTGGCTGGGAGAAACAAGAAGGATAACCCTGCATGGAGTGTGTCTGTGGTGGCTGGGGGAAACAAGCAGGATAACCCTGCATGGAGTGTGTCTGTGGTGGCTGGGAGAAACATGAAGGATAACCCTGCATGGAGTGTGTCTGTGGTGGCTGGGAGAAACAAGAAGGATAACCCTGCATGGAGTGTGTCTGTGGTGGCTGGGGGAAACAAGAAGGATAACCCTGCATGGAGTGTGTCTGTGGTGGCTGGGAGAAACATGAAGGATAACCCTGCATGGAGTGTGTCTGTGGTGGCTGGGGGAAACAAGAAGGATAACCCTGCATGGAGTGTGTCTGTGGTGGCTGGGAGAAACATGAAGGATAACCCTGCATGGAGTGTGTCTGTGGTGGCTGGGGGAAACAAGAAAGATAACCCTGCATGGAGTGTGTCTGTGGTGAATGGGGAAACAAGAAGGATAACCCTGCATGGAGTGTGTCTGTGGTGGCTGGGAGAAACAAGAAGGATAACCCTGCATGGAGTGTGTCTGTGGTGGCTGGGAGAAACAAGAAGGATAACCCTGCATGGAGTGTGTCTGTGGTGGCTGGGAGAAACAAGAAGGATAACCCTGCATGGAGTGTGTCTGTGGTGGCTGGGAGAAACAAGAAGGATAACCCTGCATGGAGTGTGTCTGTGGTGGCTGGGAGAAACAAGAAGGATAACCCTGCATGGAGTGTGTCTGTGGTGGCTGGGAGAAACAAGAAGGATAACCCTGCATGGAGTGTGTCTGTACTGGCTGGGGGAAACAAGAAGGATAACCCTGCATGGAGTGTGTCTGTGGTGGCTGGGAGAAACAAGAAGGATAACCCTGCATGGAGTGTGTCTGTGGTGGCTGGGAGAAACAAGAAGGATAACCCTGCATGGAGTGTGTCTGTGGTGGCTGGGAGAAACAAGAAGGATAACCCTGCATGGAGTGTGTCTGTGGTGGCTGGGAGAAACAAGAAGGATAACCCTGCATGGAGTGTGTCTGTGGTGGCTGGGGGAAACATGAAGGATAACCCTGCATGGAGTGTGTCTGTGGTGGCTGGGAGAAACAAGAAGGATAACCCTGCATGGAGTGTGTCTGTGGTGGCTGGGGGAAACATGAAGGATAACCCTGCATGGAGTGTGTCTGTGGTGGCTGGGGGAAACAAGAAGGATAACCCTGCATGGAGTGTGTCTGTGGTGGCTGGGAGAAACAAGAAGGATAACCCTGCATGGAGTGTGTCTGTGGTGGCTGGGAGAAACAAGAAGGATAACCCTGCATGGAGTGTGTCTGTGGTGGCTGGGAGAAACAAGAAGGATAACCCTGCATGGAGTGTGTCTGTGGTGGCTGGGAGAAACAAGAAGGATAACCCTGCATGGAGTGTGTCTGTGGTGGCTGGGGGAAACAAGAAGGATAACCCTGCATGGAGTGTGTCTGTGGTGGGTGGGAGAAACAAGAAGGATAACCCTGCATGGAGTGTGTCTGTGGTGGCTGGGGGGAAGAAGAAGGATAACCCTGCATGGAGTGTGTCTGTGGTGGCTGGGAGAAACAAGAAGGATAACCCTGCATGGAGTGTGTCTGTGGTGGCTGGGAGAAACAAGAAGGATAACCCTGCATGGAGTGTGTCTGTGGTGGCTGGGGGAAACAATAAGGATAACCCTGCATGGAGTGTGTCTGTGGTGGCTGGGGAAACAAGAAGGATAACCCTGCATGGAGTGTGTCTGTGGTGGTTGGGAGAAACAAGAAGGATAACCCTGCATGGAGTGTGTCTGTGGTGGCTGGGAGAAACAAGAAGGATAACCCTGCATGGAGTGTGTCTGTGGTGGCTGGGAGAAACAAAAAGGATAACCCTGCATGGAGTGTGTCTGTGGTGGCTGGGAGAAACAAGAAGGATAACCCTGCATGGAGTGTGTCTGTGGTGGCTGGGAGAAACAAGAAGGATAACCCTGCATGGAGTGTGTCTGTGGTGGCTGGGGGGAACAAGAAGGATAACCCTGCATGGAGTGTGTCTGTGGTGGCTGGGAGAAACAAGAAGGATAACCCTGCATGGAGTGTGTCTGTGGTGGCTGGGAGAAACAAGAAGGATAACCCTGCATGGAGTGTGTCTGTGGTGGCTGGGAGAAACAAGAAGGATAACCCTGCATGGAGTGTGTCTGTACTGGCTGGGGGAAACAAGAAGGATAACCCTGCATGGAGTGTGTCTGTGGTGGCTGGGAGAAACAAGAAGGATAACCCTGCATGGAGTGTGTCTGTGGTGGCTGGGAGAAACAAGAAGGATAACCCTGCATGGAGTGTGTCTGTGGTGGCTGGGAGAAACAAGAAGGATAACCCTGCATGGAGTGTGTCTGTGGTGGCTGGGAGAAACAAGAAGGATAACCCTGCATGGAGTGTGTCTGTGGTGGCTGGGGGAAACATGAAGGATAACCCTGCATGGAGTGTGTCTGTGGTGGCTGGGAGAAACAAGAAGGATAACCCTGCATGGAGTGTGTCTGTGGTGGCTGGGAGAAACAAGAAGGATAACCCTGCATGGAGTGTGTCTGTGGTGGCTGGGGGAAACATGAAGGATAACCCTGCATGGAGTGTGTCTGTGGTGGCTGGGGGAAACAAGAAGGATAACCCTGCATGGAGTGTGTCTGTGGTGGCTGGGAGAAACAAGAAGGATAACCCTGCATGGAGTGTGTCTGTGGTGGCTGGGAGAAACAAGAAGGATAACCCTGCATGGAGTGTGTCTGTGGTGGCTGGGAGAAACAAGAAGGATAACCCTGCATGGAGTGTGTCTGTGGTGGCTGGGAGAAACAAGAAGGATAACCCTGCATGGAGTGTGTCTGTGGTGGCTGGGGGAAACAAGAAGGATAACCCTGCATGGAGTGTGTCTGTGGTGGCTGGGAGAAACAAGAAGGATAACCCTGCATGGAGTGTGTCTGTGGTGGCTGGGGGAAACAAGAAGGATAACCCTGCATGGAGTGTGTCTGTGGTGGCTGGGGAAACAAGAAGGATAACCCTGCATGGAGTGTGTCTGTGGTGGTTGGGAGAAACAAGAAGGATAACCCTGCATGGAGTGTGTCTGTGGTGGCTGGGAGAAACAAGAAGGATAACCCTGCATGGAGTGTGTCTGTGGTGGCTGGGAGAAACAAGAAGGATAACCCTGCATGGAGTGTGTCTGTGGTGGCTGGGAGAAACAAGAAGGATAACCCTGCATGGAGTGTGTCTGTGGTGGCTGGGAGAAACAAGAAGGATAACCCTGCATGGAGTGTGTCTGTGGTGGCTGGGGGAAACAAGAAGGATAACCCTGCATGGAGTGTGTCTGTGGTGGCTGGGAGAAACAAGAAGGATAACCCTGCATGGAGTGTGTCTGTGGTGGCTGGGGGGAACAAGAAGGATAACCCTGCATGGAGTGTGTCTGTGGTGGCTGGGAGAAACAAGAAGGATAACCCTGCATGGAGTGTGTCTGTGGTGGCTGGGAGAAACAAGAAGGATAACCCTGCATGGAGTGTGTCTGTGGTGGCTGGGAGAAACAAGAAGGATAACCCTGCATGGAGTGTGTCTGTGGTGGCTGGTGGAAACAAGAAGGATAACCCTGCATGGAGTGTGTCTGTGGTGGCTGGGAGAAACAAGAAGGATAACCCTGCATGGAGTGTGTCTGTGGTGGCTCGGGGAAACAAGAAGGATAACCCTGCATGGAGTGTGTCTGTGGTGGCTGGTGGAAACAAGAAGGATAACCCTGCATGGAGTGTGTCTGTGGTGGCTGGGGGAAACAAGCAGGATAACCCTGCATGGAGTGTGTCTGTGGTGGCTGGGAGAAACAAGAAGGATAACCCTGCATGGAGTGTGTCTGTGGTGGCTGGGAGAAACATGAAGGATAACCCTGCATGGAGTGTGTCTGTGGTGGCTGGGGGGAACAAGAAGGATAACCCTGCATGGAGTGTGGCTGGGGAAACAAGAAGGATAACCCTGCATGGAGTGTGTCTGTGGTGGCTGGGGGAAACAAGCAGGATAACCCTGCATGGAGTGTGTCTGTGGTGGCTGGGAGAAACAAGAAGGATAACCCTGCATGGAGTGTGTCTGTGGTGGCTGGGGGAAACATGAAGGATAACCCTGCATGGAGTGTGTCTGTGGTGGCTGGGGGAAACAAGAAGGATAACCCTGCATGGAGTGTGTCTGTGGTGGCTGGGAGAAACAAGAAGGATAACCCTGCATGGAGTGTGTCTGTGGTGGCTGGGAGAAACAAGAAGGATAACCCTGCATGGAGTGTGTCTGTGGTGGCTGGGAGAAACAAGAAGGATAACCCTGCATGGAGTGTGTCTGTGGTGGCTGGGAGAAACAAGAAGGATAACCCTGCATGGAGTGTGTCTGTGGTGGCTGGGGGAAACAAGAAGGATAACCCTGCATGGAGTGTGTCTGTGGTGGCTGGGAGAAACAAGAAGGATAACCCTGCATGGAGTGTGTCTGTGGTGGCTGGGGGGAAGAAGAAGGATAACCCTGCATGGAGTGTGTCTGTGGTGGCTGGGAGAAACAAGAAGGATAACCCTGCATGGAGTGTGTCTGTGGTGGCTGGGAGAAACAAGAAGGATAACCCTGCATGGAGTGTGTCTGTGGTGGTTGGGAGAAACAAGAAGGATAACCCTGCATGGAGTGTGTCTGTGGTGGCTGGGGAAACAAGAAGGATAACCCTGCATGGAGTGTGTCTGTGGTGGTTGGGAGAAACAAGAAGGATAACCCTGCATGGAGTGTGTCTGTGGTGGCTGGGAGAAACAAGAAGGATAACCCTGCATGGAGTGTGTCTGTGGTGGCTGGGAGAAACAAGAAGGATAACCCTGCATGGAGTGTGTCTGTGGTGGCTGGGAGAAACAAGAAGGATAACCCTGCATGGAGTGTGTCTGTGGTGGCTGGGAGAAACAAGAAGGATAACCCTGCATGGAGTGTGTCTGTGGTGGCTGGGGGAAACAAGAAGGATAACCCTGCATGGAGTGTGTCTGTGGTGGCTGGGAGAAACAAGAAGGATAACCCTGCATGGAGTGTGTCTGTGGTGGCTGGGGGGAACAA
This sequence comes from Salvelinus fontinalis, assembly GCF_029448725.1. NCBI lineage: Eukaryota > Metazoa > Chordata > Actinopteri > Salmoniformes > Salmonidae > Salvelinus > Salvelinus fontinalis. The sequence goes on along the minus strand of NC_074702.1, from coordinate 3,647,892 downwards.
GAAGGATAACCCTGCATGGAGTGTGTCTGTGGTGGCTGGGAGAAACAAGAAGGATAACCCTGCATGGAGTGTGTCTGTGGTGGCTGGGAGAAACAAGAAGGATAACCCTGCATGGAGTGTGTCTGTGGTGGCTCGGGGAAACAAGAAGGATAACCCTGCATGGAGTGTGTCTGTGGTGGCTGGTGGAAACAAGAAGGATAACCCTGCATGGAGTGTGTCTGTGGTGGCTGGGGGAAACAAGCAGGATAACCCTGCATGGAGTGTGTCTGTGGTGGCTGGGAGAAACAAGAAGGATAACCCTGCATGGAGTGTGTCTGTGGTGGCTGGGAGAAACATGAAGGATAACCCTGCATGGAGTGTGTCTGTGGTGGCTGGGGGGAACAAGAAGGATAACCCTGCATGGAGTGTGGCTGGGGAAACAAGAAGGATAACCCTGCATGGAGTGTGTCTGTGGTGGCTGGGAGAAACAAGAAGGATAACCCTGCATGGAGTGTGTCTGTGGTGGCTGGGAGAAACAAGAAGGATAACCCTGCATGGAGTGTGTCTGTGGTGGCTGGGAGAAACAAGAAGGATAACCCTGCATGGAGTGTGTCTGTGGTGGCTAGGGGAAACATGAAGGATAACCCTGCATGGAGTGTGTCTGTGGTGGCTGGGAGAAACAAGAAGGATAACCCTGCATGGAGTGTGTCTGTGGTGGCTGGGGGGAACAAGAAGGATAACCCTGCATGGAGTGTGTCTGTGGTGGCTAGGGGAAACATGAAGGATAACCCTGCATGGAGTGTGTCTGTGGTGGCTGGGAGAAACAAGAAGGATAACCCTGCATGGAGTGTGTCTGTGGTGGCTGGGAGAAACAAGAAGGATAACCCTGCATGGAGTGTGTCTGTGGTGGCTAGGGGAAACATGAAGGATAACCCTGCATGGAGTGTGTCTGTGGTGGCTGGGAGAAACAAGAAGGATAACCCTGCATGGAGTGTGTCTGTGGTGGCTGGGAGAAACAAGAAGGATAACCCTGCATGGAGTGTGTCTGTGGTGGCTAGGGGAAACATGAAGGAAAACCCTGCATGGAGTGTGTCTGTGGTGGCTGGGAGAAACAAGAAGGATAACCCTGCATGGAGTGTGTCTGTGGTGGCTAGGGGAAACATGAAGGATAACCCTGCATGGAGTGTGTCTGTGGTGGCTGGGAGAAACAAGAAGGATAACCCTGCATGGAGTGTGTCTGTGGTGGCTGGGAGAAACAAGAAGGATAACCCTGCATGGAGTGTGTCTGTGGTGGCTGGGAGAAACAAGAAGGATAACCCTGCATGGAGTGTGTCTGTGGTGGCTGGGAGAAACAAGAAGGATAACCCTGCATGGAGTGTGTCTGTGGTGGCTGGGAGAAACAAGAAGGATAACCCTGCATGGAGTGTGTCTGTGGTGGCTGGGGGAAACAAGAAGGATAACCCTGCATGGAGTGTGTCTGTGGTGGCTGGGGGAAACAAGAAGGATAACCCTGCATGGAGTGTGTCTGTGGTGGCTGGGAGAAACATGAAGGATAACCCTGCATGGAGTGTGTCTGTGGTGGCTGGGGGGAACAAGAAGGATAACCCTGCATGGAGTGTGTCTGTGGTGGCTAGGGGAAACATGAAGGATAACCCTGCATGGAGTGTGTCTGTGGTGGCTGGGAGAAACAAGAAGGATAACCCTGCGTGGAGTGTGTCTGTGGTGGCTGGGAGAAACAAGAAGGATAACCCTGCATGGAGTGTGTCTGTGGTGGCTAGGGGAAACATGAAGGATAACCCTGCATGGAGTGTGTCTGTGGTGGCTGGGAGAAACAAGAAGGATAACCCTGCATGGAGTGTGTCTGTGGTGGCTGGGAGAAACAAGAAGGATAACCCTGCATGGAGTGTGTCTGTGGTGGCTAGGGGAAACATGAAGGAAAACCCTGCATGGAGTGTGTCTGTGGTGGCTGGGAGAAACAAGAAGGATAACCCTGCATGGAGTGTGTCTGTGGTGGCTGGGAGAAACAAGAAGGATAACCCTGCATGGAGTGTGTCTGTGGTGGCTGGGAGAAACAAGAAGGATAACCCTGCATGGAGTGTGTCTGTGGTGGCTGGGGGAAACAAGAAGGATAACCCTGCATGGAGTGTGTCTGTGGTGGCTGGGGAAACAAGAAGGATAACCCTGCATGGAGTGTGTCTGTGGTGGCTGGGAGAAACAAGAAGGATAACCCTGCATGGAGTGTGTCTGTGGTGGCTGGGGGAAACATGAAGGATAACCCTGCATGGAGTGTGTCTGTGGTAGCTGGGGGAAACAAGAAGGATAACCCTGCATGGAGTGTGTCTGTGGTGGCTGGGGGAAACATGAAGGATAACCCTGCATGGAGTGTGTCTGTGGTAGCTGGGGGAAACAAGAAGGATAACCCTGCATGGAGTGTGTCTGTGGTGGCTGGGAGAAACAAGAAGGATAACCCTGCATGGAGTGTGTCTGTGGTGGCTGGGAGAAACAAGAAGGATAACCCTGCATGGAGTGTGTCTGTGGTGGCTGGGGGAAACATGAAGGAAAACCCTGCATGGAGTGTGTCTGTGGTGGCTGGGAGAAACAAGAAGGATAACCCTGCATGGAGTGTGTCTGTGGTGGCTAGGGGAAACATGAAGGATAACCCTGCATGGAGTGTGTCTGTGGTGGCTGGGAGAAACAAGAAGGATAACCCTGCATGGAGTGTGTCTGTGGTGGCTGGGAGAAACAAGAAGGATAACCCTGCATGGAGTGTGTCTGTGGTGGCTGGGAGAAACAAGAAGGATAACCCTGCATGGAGTGTGTCTGTGGTGGCTGGGAGAAACAAGAAGGATAACCCTGCATGGAGTGTGTCTGTGGTGGCTGGGAGAAACAAGAAGGATAACCCTGCATGGAGTGTGTCTGTGGTGGCTGGGGGAAACAAGAAGGATAACCCTGCATGGAGTGTGTCTGTGGTGGCTGGGGGAAACAAGAAGGATAACCCTGCATGGAGTGTGTCTGTGGTGGCTGGGAGAAACATGAAGGATAACCCTGCATGGAGTGTGTCTGTGGTGGCTGGGGGGAACAAGAAGGATAACCCTGCATGGAGTGTGTCTGTGGTGGCTAGGGGAAACATGAAGGATAACCCTGCATGGAGTGTGTCTGTGGTGGCTGGGAGAAACAAGAAGGATAACCCTGCGTGGAGTGTGTCTGTGGTGGCTGGGAGAAACAAGAAGGATAACCCTGCATGGAGTGTGTCTGTGGTGGCTAGGGGAAACATGAAGGATAACCCTGCATGGAGTGTGTCTGTGGTGGCTGGGAGAAACAAGAAGGATAACCCTGCATGGAGTGTGTCTGTGGTGGCTGGGAGAAACAAGAAGGATAACCCTGCATGGAGTGTGTCTGTGGTGGCTAGGGGAAACATGAAGGAAAACCCTGCATGGAGTGTGTCTGTGGTGGCTGGGAGAAACAAGAAGGATAACCCTGCATGGAGTGTGTCTGTGGTGGCTGGGAGAAACAAGAAGGATAACCCTGCATGGAGTGTGTCTGTGGTGGCTGGGAGAAACAAGAAGGATAACCCTGCATGGAGTGTGTCTGTGGTGGCTGGGGGAAACAAGAAGGATAACCCTGCATGGAGTGTGTCTGTGGTGGCTGGGGAAACAAGAAGGATAACCCTGCATGGAGTGTGTCTGTGGTGGCTGGGAGAAACAAGAAGGATAACCCTGCATGGAGTGTGTCTGTGGTGGCTGGGGGAAACATGAAGGATAACCCTGCATGGAGTGTGTCTGTGGTAGCTGGGGGAAACAAGAAGGATAACCCTGCATGGAGTGTGTCTGTGGTGGCTGGGGGAAACATGAAGGATAACCCTGCATGGAGTGTGTCTGTGGTAGCTGGGGGAAACAAGAAGGATAACCCTGCATGGAGTGTGTCTGTGGTGGCTGGGAGAAACAAGAAGGATAACCCTGCATGGAGTGTGTCTGTGGTGGCTGGGAGAAACAAGAAGGATAACCCTGCATGGAGTGTGTCTGTGGTGGCTGGGGGAAACAAGAAGGATAACCCTGCATGGAGTGTGTCTGTGGTGGCTGGGAGAAACAAGAAGGATAACCCTGCATGGAGTGTGTCTGTGGTGGCTGGGGGAACAAGAAGGATAACCCTGCATGGAGTGTGTCTGTGGTGGCTGGGAGAAACAAGAAGGATAACCCTGCATGGAGTGTGTCTGTGGTGGCTGGGAGAAACAAGAAGGATAACCCTGCATGGAGTGTGTCTGTGGTGGCTGGGGGGAAACAAGAAGGATAACCCTGCATGGAGTGTGTCTGTGGTGGCTGGTGGAAACAAGAAGGATAACCCTGCATGGAGTGTGTCTGTGGTGGCTGGGGGAAACAAGCAGGATAACCCTGCATGGAGTGTGTCTGTGGTGGCTGGGAGAAACAAGAAGGATAACCCTGCATGGAGTGTGTCTGTGGTGGCTGGGAGAAACATGAAGGATAACCCTGCATGGAGTGTGTCTGTGGTGGCTGGGGGGAACAAGAAGGATAACCCTGCATGGAGTGTGTCTGTGGTGGCTGGGGAAACAAGAAGGATAACCCTGCATGGAGTGTGTCTGTGGTGGCTGGGAGAAACAAGAAGGATAACCCTGCATGGAGTGTGTCTGTGGTGGCTGGGAGAAACAAGAAGGATAACCCTGCATGGAGTGTGTCTGTGGTGGCTAGGGGAAACATGAAGGATAACCCTGCATGGAGTGTGTCTGTGGTGGCTGGGAGAAACAAGAAGGATAACCCTGCATGGAGTGTGTCTGTGGTGGCTGGGAGAAACAAGAAGGATAACCCTGCATGGAGTGTGTCTGTGGTGGCTGGGGGGAACAAGAAGGATAACCCTGCATGGAGTGTGTCTGTGGTGGCTGGGAGAAACAAGAAGGATAACCCTGCATGGAGTGTGTCTGTGGTGGCTGGGAGAAACAAGAAGGATAACCCTGCATGGAGTGTGTCTGTGGTGGCTGGGGGGAAACAAGAAGGATAACCCTGCATGGAGTGTGTCTGTGGTGGCTGGTGGAAACAAGAAAGATAACCCTGCATGGAGTGTGTCTGTGGTGGCTGGGGGAAACAAGCAGGATAACCCTGCATGGAGTGTGTCTGTGGTGTCTGGGAGAAACAAGAAGGATAACCCTGCATGGAGTGTGTCTGTGGTGGCTGGGAGAAACATGAAGGATAACCCTGCATGGAGTGTGTCTGTGGTGGCTGGGGGGAACAAGAAGGATAACCCTGCATGGAGTGTGTCTGTGGTGGCTGGGGAAACAAGAAGGATAACCCTGCATGGAGTGTGTCTGTGGTGGCTGGGAGAAACAAGAAGGATAACCCTGCATGGAGTGTGTCTGTGGTGGCTAGGGGAAACATGAAGGATAACCCTGCATGGAGTGTGTCTGTGGTGGCTGGGAGAAACAAGAAGGATAACCCTGCATGGAGTGTGTCTGTGGTGGCTGGGGGGAACAAGAAGGATAACCCTGCATGGAGTGTGTCTGTGGTGGCTGGGAGAAACAAGAAGGATAACCCTGCATGGAGTGTGTCTGTGGTGGCTGGGAGAAACAAGAAGGATAACCCTGCATGGAGTGTGTCTGTGGTGGCTGGGGGGAAACAAGAAGGATAACCCTGCATGGAGTGTGTCTGTGGTGGCTGGTGGAAACAAGAAGGATAACCCTGCATGGAGTGTGTCTGTGGTGGCTGGGGGAAACAAGCAGGATAACCCTGCATGGAGTGTGTCTGTGGTGGCTGGGAGAAACAAAAAGGATAACCCTGCATGGAGTGTGTCTGTGGTGGCTGGGAGAAACAAGAAGGATAACCCTGCATGGAGTGTGTCTGTGGTGGCTGGGAGAAACATGAAGGATAACCCTGCATGGAGTGTGTCTGTGGTGGCTGGGGGGAACAAGAAGGATAACCCTGCATGGAGTGTGTCTGTGGTGGCTGGGGAAACAAGAAGGATAACCCTGCATGGAGTGTGTCTGTGGTGGCTGGGAGAAACAAGAAGGATAACCCTGCATGGAGTGTGTCTGTGGTGGCTGGGAGAAACAAGAAGGATAACCCTGCATGGAGTGTGTCTGTGGTGGCTAGGGGAAACATGAAGGATAACCCTGCATGGAGTGTGTCTGTGGTGGCTGGGAGAAACAAGAAGGATAACCCTGCATGGAGTGTGTCTGTGGTGGCTGGGAGAAACAAGAAGGATAACCCTGCATGGAGTGTGTCTGTGGTGGCTGGGGGGAACAAGAAGGATAACCCTGCATGGAGTGTGTCTGTGGTGGCTGGGGGGAAACAAGAAGGATAACCCTGCATGGAGTGTGTCTGTGGTGGCTGGTGGAAACAAGAAGGATAACCCTGCATGGAGTGTGTCTGTGGTGGCTGGGGGAAACAAGCAGGATAACCCTGCATGGAGTGTGTCTGTGGTGGCTGGGAGAAACAAGAAGGATAACCCTGCATGGAGTGTGTCTGTGGTGGCTGGGAGAAACATGAAGGATAACCCTGCATGGAGTGTGTCTGTGGTGGCTGGGGGGAACAAGAAGGATAACCCTGCATGGAGTGTGTCTGTGGTGGCTGGGGAAACAAGAAGGATAACCCTGCATGGAGTGTGTCTGTGGTGGCTGGGAGAAACAAGAAGGATAACCCTGCATGGAGTGTGTCTGTGGTGGCTGGGAGAAACAAGAAGGATAACCCTGCATGGAGTGTGTCTGTGGTGGCTAGGGGAAACATGAAGGATAACCCTGCATGGAGTGTGTCTGTGGTGGCTGGGAGAAACAAGAAGGATAACCCTGCATGGAGTGTGTCTGTGGTGGCTGGGGGGAACAAGAAGGATAACCCTGCATGGAGTGTGTCTGTGGTGGCTGGGAGAAACAAGAAGGATAACCCTGCATGGAGTGTGTCTGTGGTGGCTGGGAGAAACAAGAAGGATAACCCTGCATGGAGTGTGTCTGTGGTGGCTGGGGGGAAACAAGAAGGATAACCCTGCATGGAGTGTGTCTGTGGTGGCTGGTGGAAACAAGAAGGATAACCCTGCATGGAGTGTGTCTGTGGTGGCTGGGGGAAACAAGCAGGATAACCCTGCATGGAGTGTGTCTGTGGTGGCTGGGAGAAACAAGAAGGATAACCCTGCATGGAGTGTGTCTGTGGTGGCTGGGAGAAACATGAAGGATAACCCTGCATGGAGTGTGTCTGTGGTGGCTGGGGGGAACAAGAAGGATAACCCTGCATGGAGTGTGTCTGTGGTGGCTGGGGAAACAAGAAGGATAACCCTGCATGGAGTGTGTCTGTGGTGGCTGGGAGAAACAAGAAGGATAACCCTGCATGGAGTGTGTCTGTGGTGGCTGGGAGAAACAAGAAGGATAACCCTGCATGGAGTGTGTCTGTGGTGGCTAGGGGAAACATGAAGGATAACCCTGCATGGAGTGTGTCTGTGGTGGCTGGGAGAAACAAGAAGGATAACCCTGCATGGAGTGTGTCTGTGGTGGCTGGGAGAAACATGAAGGATAACAGTGCAAGATAAAGGGGGACTACCCATAACACACCTGTCTGCCTGCAGCTGTGGGTTGCCCCGGGGTTCCCCTGGGCTTATCTTACTGTTCTCCAGAGATAAACACAGGTAAGGCCCTGTGCACAGGAGTGTGTCTAATTCAGCTGATGGTTCTAGCAGGAAAACTGAGCATCCAAAACACATAAACACCTCACACGTAAAACAACGTAAAACAACAACCGACCTTGATTCAATAATTGTGCAGAATAGTGTATCAAACTGAACCAACGAGGCGTTTGACCAGCAGGTGTGTATTTCTTACTCTCATCTTCTCTACCTGAAGAGAAAACCCCGACACTTGGAAAGACAATGGCCAACCTTCATTTAAATAATTGTCATTGTGCAGAATAGTGTAACTGTCATCCTGTCTACCTGATAACCAGGTTAGTTGTCTTACTGTCATCTTGTCTACCTGATAACCAGGTTAGTTGTCTTACTGTCATATTGTCTACCTGATAACCAGGTTAGTTATCTAACTGTCATCTTGTCTACCTGATAACCAGGTTAGTTGTCTTACTGTCATCTTGTCTACCTGTTAACCAGGTTAGTTGTCTTACTGTCATCTTGTCTACCTGTTAACCAGGTTAGTTGTCTTACTGTCATCTTGTCTACCTGGTAATCAGGTTAGTTGTCTTACTGTCATCTTGTCTACCTGATAATCAGGTTAGTTGTCTTCCTGTCATCTTGTCTACCTGTTAATCAGGTTAGCTGTCTTACTGTCATCTGGTCTACCTGTTAATCAGGTTAGCTGTCTTACTGTCATCTTGTCTACCCGTTAATCAGGTTAGTTGTCTGTCTGTCATCTTGTCTACCTGTTAATCAGGTTAGTTGTCTAACTTATATTGTCTACCTGTTAACCAGGTTAGTTGTCTTACTGTCATCTGGTCTACCTGTTAATCAGGTTAGTTGTCTGTCTGTCATCTTGTCTACCCGTTAATCAGGTTAGTTGTCTGTCTGTCATCTTGTCTACCCGTTAATCAGGTTAATTGTCTTACTGTCATCCTGTCTACCTGTTAATCAGGTTAGTTGTCTAACTGTTATATTGTCTACCTGTTACCAGGTTAGTTGTCTTACTGTCATCTTGTCTACCTGTTAATCAGGTTAGTTGTCTGTCTGTCATCTTGTCTACCCGTTAATCAGGTTAGTTGTCTAACTGTTATATTGTCTACCTGTTAACCAGGTTAGTTGTCTTACTGTCATCTGGTCTACCTGTTAATCAGGTTAGTTGTCTGTCTGTCATCTTGTCTACCCGTTAACCAGGTTAGCTGTCTTACTGTCATCTTGTCTACCTGTTAATCAGGTGAGTTGTCTTACTGTCATCTTGTCTACCTGTTTGTTGTCCTCTTCCTCCTGGGCCTTCCTGAACTCCTGTTCTATAGAACAGTCCAGCTCGCTGAACAGACCCACCTCCTCACAGTTCTTCAGGAAGCGCGTCGGGGTCGGCGTCTGGTCTGGAACACAGGAAACACCATTGAATTACATAGAAAACTCACACTAGAATGGATATTAGCATCCTAGCAGGTAGCAACTTGGTCTGGAAAACATTCATTCTAGAAACAGATCAAAAACCGTTAAAATATTGTATAAAACAGTACATTTGTAGATAAATCTGCACTGTATGTTTGTTGCCTGAACTGTTAAGTTATGATGATTTGCTGACAAACAGCTGATGAATACAAAGTGGGCAGAGGCAGAGAATACATTGCACCAAGCTAATGGACATTCCAAATGGTTAGAAAAGCCACTCTCCTTTTACATTAGACAGAGATACTACTCTCACTAGCAACATTTCAGTTAACAATGTCCAGACCTCACCTACAGAGAGGGGGGGTCATTTGTTCCCTTCAGTCAGACAGTGTTACTCCACTCAGCATCAGGGGGCAGAGAGACCAGAGAGACTGGATCATGTTTCAGACAGTCCAAGGTGATTTTAGGATCATGTCCTTTTCAAAGGCTAAAAGCATACTCCACCACGGCCTGTTTATCCATTCTGGCTAGACTGGGGATTGACGACCAAAATACAGTTTGACCAAACCAGTCTGGCTTTCCCCATAGGGAGGATGAGAGCTTAACTCTTCAATGAAAAGGTTTTTAAAAACTGGAGCGCAAGCGGTGTCCATTTCCAGAGAAGTATGATGACGTGACAACTCACCGCATATGTCAGGAGAACAGACAAAACGTTGGTAAAATGAGGTAAGCATGGGTGTTACATATCAAAAAGGGGAAGAGGCTGGGGTAGTTGAAATCTCTCTGGGTGACATGTTGAAGTTGTTTTAACCCTAAACAGGAGAGTCAGACAGCCAGGTGACTTATGATCGTCGACCCTCTCACATCCCAGCCGGAGGGCTCCAAGGTTTCAGGAAGAGAAATGGACAGAGCAGTAAGAGAGAGAGGGCGGAATAAGGACACTGACTCGGGCCGGGTCAGAAACCCGACTCTCCTGGTCGCTCAGTGTAAATAATAAAGAAGACAATCTCAGTCACATCAGCCTAACACACACACACACACCACAGGCGGCCCGTAGCATCTTGATTGGGGAGGACGGGCTCTTAGTAATGTCTGGAATGGAATGAATGGAATGGTATTGAGCACATCCAAAGCATGGTTTCTATGTGTTTGATACCATTCCACCAACTCCATTCCAGACATTATTATGAGCTGTCCTCCTAGTGTTTAAAATGATTTTTAACATGATTTTGAATGACTACCTCATCTCTGTACCCCACACATACAGTTATCTGTAAGGTCCCTCAGTTGAGCAGTGCATTTCAAACACACAAAGACCAGGTAGGTTTTCAAATAACTCACAAAGAAGGGCACCTATTAGTAAATTGGTAAAAAAAAAAAAGCAGACATTGAATATCCCTTTCAGCATGATGTAAGTTATTAATTACACTTTGGAACTGTGTATCCATACACCCAGTAACTACAAATATTTCACCATGAGGACAATGTTGACTTTAAAACAGTTACAGAGTTTAACGGCTGTGATAAGGAGAAAACTGAAGATGAATCAACAACATTGTAGTTATTCCACAATAGTAACTTAATTGACAGTGTGAAAAGAAGGAACCATGTACAGAATAAAAATATCCCAAAATATGGATCCTGTTTGCAACAAGGCACTAAAGTAATACCTCAAAAAATGTGGCAAAGCAAATCACTTTTTGTCCTGAATACAAAGCGTTATACAAAGCGTTATGTTTGGGGCAAATCCAATACAACATATCCAATACAAGGGAAATTACAAACTTCAGAAGACTTTTTAAATCTCAAATACACTACAAGTTTTAAATGTCCTGGGTCTCCTGGTCTCCTGCAAAAGGTTGATCAAATTGAGATCCTACAGCTGTACACACACACACACACACACACACACACACACACACACACACACACACACATCTTCTGCTGCCTCAGCTGGGCTCTGTCTAGGCACTAAAGATCTGGAAGTATGACTTAGCCTGGGGGTGACACTTACAGGTGCTGTACACAACCTATAAATCAGGTATTCCTTTGAACTGTGGATCAATATGTCACCCCCAACCACACCCCATCTCCTCCCCTCTGTATGGTGGGGCAGGGAACCCCTCCTCCACCACCCCTCCCCACTGTCACAGCAAGACTAATGACATCTGTGATGATGACAGGAAGCCAGCGGCATCTTTGACAAAACATTTATCTTAACTTGGAAAAAGGAAAAACATGAATTTCTCCGGTGATATATCAGTGTCTCATTGTCCTGCTGAGCACTGCAGAACCACAAGGTATGGGTTAGAGACTAGACTCAATACACAACCAGGCTTTCACCGTAGGGAAATGAGGAGAGTCACAACAGAGTCCAGGTACAGTACAGTAGTGAACCACAAACTCTCCTCAACACAACACACAGCGCAGTTGGCCTGAATTCAGTTGTCAATTCAGTCATTCATTAAGTGAATTTCAATGAATTGACTGAATCCAAAAACCTGAATCAACCCCAACCCTGATGTAGACTACACAGTACTGTTTGTTTGTAACCTGACTGACTATCTGCCTGGCGCAGAGAGGTGCTACTTCCTGAGGGAGAACTACAATACTCATCTATTCCAGAACACCATGATGGGACCAGACTATTTGTCAAGTTTACTCCCGCTCCCCCTCTCCGGCGCTCCACGTGCCACTTGTCTCATCATTACGCACACCTGCCACCATCGTTACTCGCACCTGTGCCTCATGAGACTCACCTGGACTCCATCACCTTCCTGATTACCTCCCCTATATCGGTCCCTCCCCCCTTGGTTCTTCCTCAGGCGTCAGTGATTCTATGTTCTATTTATTATTACCTTTTCACTCCCTGTATTTGCTTCCCGACTCCCAGCGTACATGTTACACTATTAGACTACAGGATGTGTCCCAAATGGCATCCTATTATGGGCCCTGGTCAAATGTAGTGCACTACATAGGGAATGGGACACCAGTTGGGATGCAAGCCTAGAGAGTGAAGTTACAGCATAGGATGTCTGAAGCCGTTTGTCACCTGATAACATGCTGTCGATCTTTATGGAGGGAAACTTCAGAGTCATCTCATGCTTATGCCGGTGAATCATCAGGTGGTCCTCTGTGGGGAATCGCTGTTGAGACAGAATGATTCGATTTATTTTGGGGTAAAGAAAATGGTACTGTTAAAAAAGAAGAGGACAACACATGAAACAACAAATATAGTTATCTTAAAATACAAAATACCGTTGTTCCAATGTGGTCCTCGTTGATAAAGAACACAACCACTCAGTTGTCTACACACACAGTCTCACGCCTGGAGTCCAGTGATATGCAGTGATATTCTGGATGATATTCACTAGTGTTAATTCCAGGTTAAAAAGGCATGCAGAGACAGTTAAAGGGATACTGCACTCCAGGAACACATTCCTGTGAATCTTGTGGTTGTCTATGATCACTGAGTAAGAAAACATGTAGTAGTCTATCATCTTCATGTCCCTGCATGTGGACAAAATAGCTGAGAGGTTAACACTGAACATACAGTATGAAAAGGAATTTATTAAGTCCAGAAGGACTTCTCTATAATCTATACCTTCTAGGTCTGTATTGACGCCTCTAGCACTTTGATACAGTGCCTTAGACTGCTGCGCCACTCGGGAGGCCCAAGCCTTATTACATCAATATAAAATAGGACAATACATATTTGATCTTCATACTTCACCCCTACTGTGCACCCTAACAAAAGGGTGACAGACGTGGCATAGACTTATTAACCATTATTCTGTGGTGTTTTTCACATCTGCAGCAAAAAGCTCCTTTATTTACAGCTGGAGTTTCACTGGAAGTGGGTGCTATTCTGTTTCTCCTGATGTGTGAGGCAGCACTGTGCTCTTCAGGCCACCTCTCCACCCTCTTCTTCATGTCTTCATGAAACAGGCGCTCACACACAAACATGCACGAGCACACACACACACACAAAAAACTCACACACAAAAAACACACACACATAAGCAGTGGTGTAAAATACCTACGTAAAAATACTTTAAAGTACTACTTAAGTCGTTTTGGGGGGTATCTGTACTTTACTCTACTATTTATATTTTTGCAAACTTTTCCTTTTACTACACTACATTCATAAAGAAAATAATGTACTTTTTACTCCAAACATTTAGCCTGACACCCAAAAGTACTCATTACATTTTGACAGGAAAATGATCCAATTCACACACTTATCAAGAGAACATTCCTGGTCATCCTACTGCCTCTGATCTGGTGGACTCACTAAACACAAATGCTTAGTTTGTAAATGATGTGTTGAGTGTTGGAGCGTGCCCCTGTCTATCCATGTGCAATCTGGTTTGATTAATATAAAGAATTTGAAATGGTTTATACTTTTACTTTTCATACTTAAGTATATTTTAGCAACTCCTTTTACTTTTGATACTTACGTAAGTATATTTAAAACCAAATACTTTTAGACTTTTACTCAAGTTGTATTTTACTGGGTGAATTTCACTTTTACGTGAGTCCTTTTCTATTAAGGTACCTTTACTTTTATTCAAGTATGACAATTGAGTACTTTTTCCACCATTGCACATGTGTGCACACACTCACACACGCGCCCTCACAAATACACATACACAGACGTGTGTCGACACACTCACCTGAGAACAGCCAGGGGCACTGCACATAAACAGCCTTTCCTGCTCAGAGTTCATCACTCTCTCTCACCAACTCCTCATAAGACTACAAACAATAAGAGAGAGAGAGAGAGAGAGAGAGAGAGAGAGAGAGAGAGAGAGAGAAAGAAGAACAAGGAGAGTTTAGCTCTCAGCTCACATCAAGACATAGACATCTCTTTCTTTCATTGAGTCGTTCTAGATTACTCTATTTATTGATGTTGTGCCTAAAAATAGCAGGCTTCATAGATATTTTCAGTCGTAAACATACAAAATATAGTATTCCATTCCCTCCTGGCAGTAGCCTACAGTCAGGTGTTCATTACTTCACACAGAGAGTGAGAGGACGCTCTGTGTGAAAAGAGCTGTTGCAGCTTCAAGGCAGGGCCCGGCCTGGTCTCTATGACCGGGGTTCAGTCTCAAATGGCACCCTATTCCCTATAGGGCCCTGGGCTCTAGTCAAAAGTAGTATAATATATAGGGAATAGGGTGCAATTTGGAATGTAGGCTGGGTGGTAGTGGGAGTTCTATTTCTGAGAAAGAAAACAAGTAGGATGCCATTACGATGCAGAAAACTTTACAGATTAGACTAGAGTTTACAACACATATAATAGTAGGAGCAGATTAGACTAGAGTTTACAACACATATAATAGTAGGAGCAGATTAGACTAGAGTTTACAACACATATAATAGTAGGAGCAGATTAGACTAGAGTTTACAACACATATAATAGTAGGAGCAGATTAGACTAGAGTTTACAACACATATAATAGTAGGAGCAGATTAGAGATTACAATACATATTGGGGAGAAAAAAAATCAACATTTTTTCAAACCCTAACCCAGACAACGCTGGGCCAATTGTGCAACACCCTATGGGACTCCCAATCACATCCAGGAATTGAACCAGGGTCTGTAGTGATGCCTCTAGCACAAAGATGCAGTGCCTTAGACCGCTGCGCCACTCGGGAGCCCAAGATAATTTATATACATATAACAGTAGGAGCAGATTAGACTAGATTCTACAACACATATAATAGTAGGAGCAGATTAGACTAGATTCTACCACACATATAATAGTAGGAGCAGATTAGACTAGATTCTACCACACATATAATAGTAGGAGCAGATTAGACTAGATTCTACAACACATATAATAGTAGGAGCAGATTAGACTAGATTCTACCACACATATAATAGTAGGAGCAGATTAGACTAGATTCTACAACACATATAATAGTAGGAGCAGATTAGACTAGATTCTACAAAACATATAATAGTTTCCAGGAATGACTATTTCCAGGAATGACTATTTCCAGGAATGACAATTTCCAGGAATGACTATTTCCAGGAATGACAATTTCCAGGAATCACTATTTCCAGGAATGACTATTTTCCGGAATGACATGACCCCAGGGACTTCATGTTTTATTCAGACTAGAGGTTCTACGTCTCACTTAGTCTTATAACAGTCTTACCTCTACTGTCTTATAACCAACCAACCACCCTCAGAACCTTGCCTGACCATTCAGCCCTCTGGGAGATTAGAGCCTAACAGCTTAATTGCCTGGTATTGAGCCTGTGAGAGGGATAAAATGTTAAGGACTCTTTTTACATTTTTATTTTAGCTAGAAATCATGTTTTGTCATTGATTAGTGAGCAGGCGCCCTTGTTCTTTGGATGAAAATGGGTGGGACATGTTAAAACCAAATGAATCCACGGAGAAGCACTCATACGATAAAGCCTAACACAAATTACTCTTCAAATGTACGCACAGACAATCGTATTAGGCCGGGATTCAATCCGACTGCTCATTCTCGACAACAGTAAATGCTGTATATATCGGCTCAATTGGAAATGGCCTTTAAAAGCCACATTTTCCACCATGTGTGATCTGATTGAATCCCACAAAATATTTTTTTTGTGTCTCTTTATTTGAATCAACTAAACATTTGAGCTAAGGCCACACATGACTTGTTTAGCATGAATACCTTCATACATGATTAACATGTGTGATTTTTTTGACCTGTACAGACTATTTCCTCTAACAAAGTCAAAACATTCAAATGACGTGTAAAGTTAACCAGAGCCTTTTTTCTTACAGGCTACATCTGTGGCAAAGCCTGCTGGGAAAGGTCTGGACAGGGTCCCTCTGTCAGAGGGTAAGGAGGTCTGGGTCTCTATCTCTCCCTCCTCTCTTTCTCCCTCTCGCTCTCCTCTCTCCCTCTCTCTCTTTCTATCCTTCTCTCTCCTCGTCCTTCTCTCTCTGTCTCCCGTGCTTCTCTCTCTTTCTCCCTCATCACGTTTTTCTCCTTCTCTCCTTCCCCCCTCTCTCTCTCTCTCTACCTCTCTCGCTCTCTCTCCCCCCCATTCTTCTCTCTCTCTCCCCGTCACTCTCTCTTTCTCTCTACCTCACTCTCTCTCTCTACCTCTCTCGCTCTCTCTCCCCCCATTCTTCTCTCTCTCTCTCTCTCTACCTCTCTCGCTCTCTCTCCCCCCCATTCTTCTCTCTCTCTCTCCCCCGTCACTCTCTCTTTCTCTCTACCTCACTCTCTCTCTCTCTCTACCTCTCTCGCTCTCCCCCCCCCATTCTTCTCTCTCTCTCTCTCTCTCTCTCTCTCTCTCTCTCTCTCTCTCTCTCTCTCTCTCTCTCTCTCTCTCTCTACCTCTCTCTCTCCCCCCATTATTCTCTCTCTCTCTCTCTCTCTCTCTACCTCTCTCGCTCTCTCTCCCCCATTATTCTCTCTCTCCCTCTCTCTCTCTCTAGCTCTCTCGCTCTCTCTCCCCCTCATTCTTCTCTCTCTCTACCTCTCTCGCTCTCTCTCCCCCCATTCTTCTCTCTCTCTCTACCTCTCTCGCTCTCTCTACCTCTCCCCCCCATTCTTCTCTCTCTCTCTCCCCATCTCTCTCTATACCTCTCTCGCTCTCTCTCCCCCCCATTCTTCTCTCTCTCTCTCGCTCTCTCTCTCTACCTCTCTCGCTCTCTCTCCCCCCCATTCTTCTCTCTCTGTCTCCCTGTCACTCTCTCTTTCTCTCTACCTCACTCTCTCTCTCATCCTTCACCTGTTCTGTTTCTATTCATAACAAAGCCTCAAAGATAAACATGCTCCATCATCTCTGAACATGCATGGGCAACATGACTGATATTTTCACCACTCGCTGAAAATAATCACTTTACTACCTAAAAAAAACACTTTTCAGAGCAACAGCAACAACCTTATCGATCAATTATTATCTAATTGTACACTTAGTGAGCCTTGGCCACTCTAAGACAAAGAAGCAGGCTCTCCACATACTGTAGGTATAATACTGGTAGTAGACTCTCCACATACTGTAGGTATAATACTGGTAGTAGACTCTCCACATACTGTAGGTATAATACTGGTAGTAGACTCTCCACATACTGTAGGTATAATACTGGTAGTAGACTCTCCACATACTGTAGGTATAATACTGGTAGTAGACTCTCCACATACTGTAGGTATAATACTGGTAGTAGACTCTCCACATACTGTAGGTATAATACTGGTAGTAGACTCTCCACATACTGTAGGTATAATACTGGTAGTAGACTCTCCACATACTGTAGGTATAATACTGGTAGTAGACTCTCCACATACTGTAGGTATAATACTGGTAGTAGACTCTCCACATACTGTAGGTATAATACTGGTAGTAGACTCTCCACATACTGTAGGTATAATACTGGTAGTAGACTCTCCACATACTGTAGGTATAATACTGGTAGTAGACTCTCCACATACTGTAGGTATAATACTGGTAGTAGACTCTCCACATACTGTAGGTATAATACTGGTAGTAGACTCTCCACATACTGTAGGTATAATACTGGTAGTAGACTCTCCACATACTGTAGGTATAATACTGGTAGCCCAGATATAATATAATAAAGATTGGTCTGAACAGCAGGATCCATTCTCTAACCTGGATACTTTCAATTCATCAAGCTTTGTTCACTAAGTAGAACTCTTCTCACGGTATTATCAACAACTTAAACTAGTCCATCAAGTGTTTGACAATGTGATTTGGCTCTCGTTCCAAAACGTTCTCTCAAAATGTCAATCAGAAAACCCCAAGACTAACATTCAAAGAGAAACATTTTCTATTCCATTTCCACACATTAGGCCTATACTTTATTCCCGAGTCATTACCAGAATAGGAAATATGATTGGTTTGGGGCTTTTCCTTCAGAAATACATCAACTCAACACGTTGAAAAGGAAATGAAAACCATAATAGGCATAAAGCACTGAAACAAGGGCTCCATGTAAGCCCCAGTGAGTTGTCCCAATTGCTGCTCTCGCCTCTAAATCGCCAGAGCACAACGCCTTTTCCCTTCAATGGGGCACTTGGCTTTTATTTGATATAGATGTTTTAGTTTAGCAGAGGAAATTTGGTTACACTTTACATTAACTGGGTCCCGATGTGAGAGAGGGGAAGGATTAGTGAGCGGAGTACGATTTCAACAGGGACCAGGGAACGAACTCTTCAGGTAGGGCACATATTACAATTCAAACAGTATGGTGTGTGTGTGTGTGTGTTCGGCTTGTGTGTGTGTTCGGTGTGTGTGTGTATGTTCGGTGTGTGTGTGTGTGTGTGTTCAGTGTGTGTGTTCGACATGTGTGAGGGGGGGCCTTCGACAGTGCAGGTTCATGGTGGGATCACAGCGATCCCTGAGGCGAGGAACACGGCTTGCTCAAACAATGCTGTATGTGCTGTGAACCCCTCATATAGGCCCTATAGTATGCTGTACACACAGCACAGAGGGGCCCCTGAGAGGCAACCCTCAATCACTGTCAATCACCACCTCGGTGTCTAAACTGTGTGTGCATGTGTGTGTATATATGTGTGTGTGTGTGTGTGTGTGTGTGTGTGTGTGTGTGTGTGTGTGTGTGTGTGTGTGTGTGTGTGTGTGTGTGTGTGTGTGTGTGTGTGTGTGTGTGTGTGTGTGTGTGTGTGTGTGTGTGTGTGTAAACTTCCAACAAGCCTAGTGACACCTCCACCCCAGGGCTTCACCAGTCAACACACTCACATCCACATAGAGGACAACAAGGTGTTAACTAACGCTGAGCTGTGGAGGGGCCCGGCATAATACACACTCAACCACAGGGCCTTTCTACACTACCACAATACCTGGAGTCAGATCGGCCTTTATTTATAGAGGGGACTATGATTGTGTGGACGGTGTCGCTCACGGCAAATTGTACGAATCACCCTCTATATAATCATGTTATTAGAGTTTGTTTTATAAAAGTAGGCTATTCAACAACAAGAAAAAATACAAACATTTTTGTAATTTAGCAGATGCTCTTTTCCAGCACGACTTGATACATTTATACATTTTTTCCCCCTACCTGTCCCCTGTGGGAATTGAACCCACAACCATGGTGTTGCAAGCACTACGCTCTACCAACAGAGCCACACAGGACCCTAACTAACCCAAAGTATAATATGTAAAACCATGAGGATTATAATAACATCACATCTTAATCGATACCTGGTTAAATAGACTCAAAACTGGAAAGTGGTTGAATTTACAGCTGGTCAAAAGCACACATATAGTGGTGTATACCTGTTGTATTCACTTAACTACTTTGATTAAGTTAACTTAATTAGTTAACTTAGATTATTAAGTAAAAGTTTCACTCTGTGTTACTGTGTTCATTATTTTATACCAATGTGTTGATCATGGTAGCTGATCTATGGGGACAGATTTGATGAATATCTTCATATATAATAATTCAATTAGAAATAAACACATTTTTAAGAAGCATACTTCAGTCTACTCTCCGTCTAGTGTTAGCTGTATTTTATTAAATAGCCACTATCGGGCTTCAAACACAAGGACACTTGCTACGAAATAATTATTCTGTCAAAAACAAAGAACTTTTTTTGCAGTCGTACCTCCATCAGTCAGAACAGTTATATTCAGTAGGCCTAAATCCCAGTACACTCTCTTTCCCTCGCTTTTACTAGTCTTCTAACGATTCTTTTTTATTTTAAGTTAAGTGCCTCAAATAATTTGGGTCATGTTCTATTTAATTTAGGCTATTTAATACGAGTTTTTATTTCATTTATGAAGATGGATTCATCATGTATTATAATGTTGCACATGAATCATATTTAGTTAAACCACAAACTCTATAATAATAGTTATTAACATTGTCATCATCGTCATCGATAGTGAATAGTAATTGCAGAAGAGAGGCACCCAGGTAATCTTAGAGAGAGATTGTTTGATCGTTATAGGCTACAATAATAATAAAAAATGGAAACTGACAAACAGAGAATGGTCCGCCATCATTTAAACTCAATGACAATCTAATCATAAGATTAAAACATATTTTTATACCGCAGGCACTTAACGTAAAGTGTGCCCAGTCAGCAAAACTCCTCTGAAACCTTCAATTGCTCGGCGGCGGTTAATCAAATAGCGACTGCTGGCCTGCAGAATGACGTAATGTTTCGGTTAGATTACTCTTCAAAATGAACAGTATTATAGGCTACCACAGTATCATAAACATGTATTGGTATTATGGATGGAATGACAGCTCCTCTTTAGCTACTTTTACCTTTGTCGAGGACCTGACGTTTGTAAACCGCGTCCGCGTCCCGTCCCGCAGCCCAGTTTGACACACAGGACAACGTCTAGAAGTGGGCTGCATCCATCCATCGATGGGACAGGGGGACAATGTTGCAAAATACTGCAAACTTCAGAATCATTACAAATATTACTTTGTAAAGCTCTAGATTTTTTTTTTATAAGTCGACACGTATAGCCCACGCTCTGTCACTATTTGCTGTTGATAACCATTGCCAATTAATTCCTCCTAATATTATCTTTAGTAATTGCGCGCCATAAGCTACCCTGCACTGACACATCGCTGGATACTACACATAGCTAACCTACTCACACATCCAGTTTGTGGGGTAAATTACTATGGTAGCTACGGCTCTGACAGCTCGCGAGCAGAGAGCAGCACTTGACATCTCTGTGCTCAACTTCAACAACATTCAACAGTCAGTCCACGCGCGTCCTGAGACTTCTAAATATTGCACCGAGATGGCAAGCCTGCCCTATACGAATAAATAACGGACTTAAATACATTTCTGCACATAATACAATATGCACGAGACAACAGAAAATAAGATTCAAAGAAATCTGTAGAGCGCTGCAGCATTCTGTTGATGCGACTCTCTGAGCAACTTGTCACATCAACCGAAGTGAACAGAAATAACAATGCAGCTGTATAAAACGAAATGAACAATCCATAATAGCATGTTTATAATTTACTGTAGTGGAAAGCAATTATTTTAACTTACCAAACAAGTGTAGAAAATACGCAGCAGACTCTCAGAAGGAACCACGTTGGACTGAGAAAAGATTACAATACGTTCTATTAAGAGAAGCATTACATCACCCCTCGGTGACGTCACGTGGGATTCCTGAACTTCTAAATCATCGTGGTCCGCTTGGAGGCGGGCTGTTGGGGCGAGCAAGGCAGAGTTTGCAAATGCAAGTACGGGACACTGCTGGACATAAGGTATGTATGGCACAAAACTGAGAGGGTACACCACTATCAACTTGCACCAATACTTATTTAAAGGCTACGTTATACAAATGGGTATTCACGTCTTGTTAACAAAAAAAACCTGATCAGCCAGAATAGTGGCTGCTTTTAACATGGTAAATAAAGTTTACATTTGAAATGGTGTTTAATGATTTAATATACAGTAGTATAGTAGACCGATAGCAATTTGATTCATCTCCAATTACCCAAGTTCACAAACACAAGAAAGTTAGCCTTGAATAGCAGACTTGGACCTTGTCTTGAAGAGAGAGAGAGAAAGAGAAAGAAAGATAGAAGAGAGAGGAAGAAAGATAGACAGAGGGAGAGAGTTTATTTCACCTTTGTTTATTATCTATTTCACTTGCTTTGGCAATGTTAACATTTGTTTCCCATGCCAATAAAGCACTTGAATTGAATTGAACTGAGAGAATGTTCTCCTCTCTCCATCCTCTCCCTCTTAATAATGAATAATCATGCTGCTGCCTTGAGTAAATAAATAATTGGAGGCATTATATCGACCTCTAAGTGTTGGATTTAAGAGATGCTGTTACACAGACAAAGAACAAGTGAGATATTTTTCCAGAAGTAATGCTAGGTAGGCTAGAGGTAATGTGATGCAGGGAAATCAAGGACAGACAAAACATCATCCTGGTTATACCATCAAACTAAACAAACTAAACAACCATCTGTCTAAGGAACATCATCCTGGTTCTACCATCAAACTAAACAGCCATCTGTCTGAGGAACATCATCCTGGTTCTACCATCAAACTAAACAGCCATCTGTCTGAGGAACATCATCCTGGTTCTACCATAAAACTAAACAACCATCTGTCTGTAGAACATCCTCCTGGTTCTACCATCAAACTAAACAACCATCTGTCTGTAGAACATCATCCTGGTTCTACCATCAAACTAAACAGCCATCTGTCTGTAGAACATCCTCCTGGTTCTACCATCAAACTAAACAACCATCTGTCTGTAGAACATCATCCTGGTTCTACCATCAAACTAAACAGCCATCTGTCTGAGGAACATCATCCTGGTTCTACCATCAAACTAAACAGCCACCTGTCTGTAGAACATCATCCTGGTTCTACCATCAAACTAAACAACCATCTGTCTGAGGAACATCATCCTGGTTCTACCATCAAACTAAACAACCATCTGTCTGAGGAACATCATCCTGGTTCTACCATCAAACTAAACAACCATCTGTCTTAGGAACATCATCCTGGTTCTACCATCAAACTAAACAACCATCTGTCTGTAGAACATCCTCCTGGTTCTACCATCAAACTAAACAACCATCTGTCTGAGGAACATCATCCTGGTTCTACCATCAAACTAAACAGCCACCTGTCTGAGGAACATCATCCTGGTTCTACCATCAAACTAAACAACCATCTGTCTGTAGAACATCATCCTGGTTCTACCATCAAACTAAACAACCACCTGTCTGAGGAACATCATCCTGGTTCTACCATCAAACTAAACAACTATCTGTCTGTAGAACATCATCCTGGTTCTACCATCAAACTAAACAGCCACCTGTCTGAGGAACATCATCCTGGTTCTACCATCAAACTAAACAACCATCTGTCTGTAGAACATCATCCTGGTTCTACCATCAAACTAAACAACCATCTGTCTGTAGAACATCATCCTGGTTCTACCATCAAACTAAACAGCCACCTGTCTGTAGAACATCATCCTGGTTCTACCATCAAACTAAACAACCCTCTGTCTGAGGAACATCATCCTGGTTCTACCATCAAACTAAACAACCATCTGTCTGTAGAACATCCTCCTGGTTCTACCATCAAACTAAACAACCATCTGTCTGAGGAACATCATCCTGGTTCTACCATCAAACTAAACAGCCACCTGTCTGAGGAACATCATCCTGGTTCTACCATCAAACTAAACAACCATCTGTCTGTAGAACATCATCCTGGTTCTACCATCAAACTAAACAACCACCTGTCTGAGGAACATCATCCTGGTTCTACCATCAAACTAAACAACTATCTGTCTGTAGAACATCATCCTGGTTCTACCATCAAACTAAACAGCCACCTGTCTGAGGAACATCATCCTGGTTCTACCATCAAACTAAACAACCATCTGTCTGTAGAACATCATCCTGGTTCTACCATCAAACTAAACAACCATCTGTCTGTAGAACATCATCCTGGTTCTACCATCAAACTAAACAACCATCTGTCTGTAGAACATCATCCTGGTTCTACCATCAAACTAAACAGCCACCTGTCTGAGGAACATCATCCTGGTTCTACCATCAAACTAAACAGCCACCTGTCTGTAGAACATCATCCTGGTTCTACCATCAAACTAAACAACCATCTGTCTGTAGAACATCCTCCTGGTTCTACCATCAAACTAAACAACCATCTGTCTGTAGAACATCATCCTGGTTCTACCATCAAACTAAACAACCATCTGTCTGAGGAACATCATCCTGGTTCTACCATCAAACTAAACAACCATCTGTCTGTAGAACATCATCCTGGTTCTACCATCAAACTAAACAACCATCTGTCTGAGGAACATCATCCTGGTTCTACCATCAAACTAAACAACCATCTGTCTGCAGAACATCATCCTGGATCTACCATCAAACTAAACAGCCATCTGTCTGTAGAACTCAAACAAACTCTTTCTATCTATGGCACTTCTCCATGTTTATGTCAGGGGGTGGTTTATGCACACATTAAAGGGATGACAGACAAGAGAGGTGCTTAGTGATGGATATGGACAAATGAATTGTCTGTCACTTGTACAATGATCATCCCTTCTCCCTAATTCTGTCACTGTCTTAGATACGGTCATGTTTCCAGACAGAGCAGTGTTATGTTTCCTCTACTCTGGTATTATTTATTTCAGCTGATAATGTAGGAGCCAGGAGGATAGCTAAATCACTTCATGATCTTGAGTCTTATTCATGCAACTGTTTGCAGCCATCCTACATATCATCCCTTCATCCTCTGAATTCCACTTAGCATTTTTCTTTAGAATGTGACATAGGCCTAAAGAGACATGAAATGTGATGACATGCAATATTGTCTTTAAAAAATAGTCTACAGACAGCCCTCCCTAACAGTGTATCAAGAGTTATTATAATCATAATGTAATTTAATAGAACGGCCATTAAAAAATGTAACCACCACTACTATCACCACCAGGATCATTGAAATTTAAGCCTCAGTTAAAATGTACCAAAAAAATAAAACAGACATCTGGATGGTGAAAAATCACGCAGGTTGGAGGTTATTGTGACCTGCTGGTGGCGGCTTGTAGGCTGGGCTGGGGTGCTGGGCTGGGAGGATGGGGGGCTGGGATGCTGGGCTGGACTGCTAGGCTGGGGGTTTGGGCTGGGGTCTGGGAGGCTGGGCTGGGGAGCTGGGAGACTGGGCTGGGGAGCTGGGAGACTGGGCTGGGGAGCTGGGAGGCTGGGCTGGGGAGCTGGGAGACTGGGCTGGGGAGCTGGGAGGCTGGGCTGGGGAGCTGGGAGACTGGGCTGGGGAGCTGGGAGGCTGGGCTGGGGAGCTGGGAGACTGGGCTGGGCAGCTGGGAGACTGGGCTGGGGAGCTGGGAGGCTGGGCTGGGGAGCTGGGAGACTGGGCTGGGGAGCTGGGAGACTGGGCTGGGGAGCTGGGAGGCTGGGCTGGGGAGCTGGGAGGCTGAGCTGGGGAGCTGGGGGACTGGGCTGGGGAGCTGGGAGGCTGGGCTGGGGAGCTGGGAGACTGGGCAGGGTTGTTGGCTGGGCTGGGGAGCTGGGGGACTCGGCTGGGTTGTTGACTGGGCTGGCTGGGTGTGATGTCTTTCCTCCTCTCCTCTCCTCCCCTCCTCTGTCCCAGCCTGGGGATTAATGACTGTCTCCTCTCCTCAAAGAGAGAGAGATGTTTACCGCTGCACCGTGTCGTCCAGGATGGCTCAGCCAGACACAGGCAGCAGCATTAAGAGGTCTCTGTCACAGAAACAATAACGGCGACTGAAACGCCTCCATAACTCAGGAACCTCTCCCGCCTGGCTCTTTTAAGAAGAGCTTTAATCAACGTTTATGACACCCCTTTGTCCTTTATTGCCTATATATTTCCAGAACAATCCAAACATCATATCCCCGGAGAACGGGACTATTAACGGTAAAAGAGGCATACAGTGAGGGGTCGTTGACCTCCACTAAAGGAGATTCGATCTATATTGTACAGGACGTGGCTTTATCCTTCGTCCTCCTCCTCCTCCTCCTGAATACGTGCTTTGCTTTCCACAGTGCTTTTGAATGGGATCACCTTGGAAAGGTTTCTTAGTGCACGCCCCTATGAAGACAGTGGTGTACTGTACTGTTTAATACCTGGGCAGGGCTGTGGATGGCTTCTCTGTTTGATCTTGTTTATGGAATGTTACAGTGTCAGGGTGTTTACCTCTTACCATACCTTGGGAAATGATGGCTGGTTTGTGCCTGCAGGGCTGGAAACATTGGCTTTATGTAATACTGTAATGCACTACATAGCCTTTCCTCTGTACAGTCCCTCAATATGGCAAAGTCTACGTCCCAATGGCACCATATTCCCTTTAATGTGCACTACTTTTGACCAGAGCCCAGGTCAAATGTAGTACACGACATAGAGAAAGGGGGCCATTTGGGACGGAGACAATGCCTGTCTTAGGCAGAGCCAGGCATTTACCTGTTACTGTAATACTACATAGGCCTATGTATTATATTTAATGCATCATCTGTAGCTACATTGATGTTGACTAATGTCTTGGTGCGCTGCAAAGGTTCAAAGCGAGGGAATTAATTCGTTTTTATGTCCCGACAATGGACGGTTATGATATGAGAATGTCATGTTTATAATATACAGTATTAGGAAGACATTGAAGATTTAGGATATAACAGCAATGTTTTGTTTGTTGATGAAAAGTTGAGGCTTGTACAGAATCATACAACCTTAATGTGTAGAGTAATGATATCCAGGTACGCACATAATGATGTCATTAGCAAGTAACCGACTGTTTGTTTTCGCTTGCTCTTTCAAGAGATTCAATTTCATGTGAGGACATATTGCAATTGCTCGCTGCATTGAAAATGCAATATTTGAACTTGGTGTGTAAACTCTGAGCTGCCCTTCCAACACTGATAACTACGCCAGATTACACTTGATAAATAAACACAACGTATGGATTTGGAATTTAAACAAATACTGGGTTCCCAGGAGGCCTTCTGCTCTGCTAAATCTGTGTGTCTGATACTTTCCTCCTAATGCTTATTTTGAGGGGCTTTATGACATCAGAAGCTTCTCTGTCTAGCCAAGATAAATGGTTTTGCATGAACAGGCCAGGTCAGCCTTGTAAAATAAGTCTTCTCACCTCAATGGGACTTCCTGAATAAATAAAGATTGAAAACAAAATAAACATGATTTCAACAGTCATAGAGCAGTTAAGGACCAGAACCACAGGATTGGATTCAGTAGATACATCCATAAGGATATCTGTGGAAGTTCTGATTCCCAATCAAATACTTACAGTAGTCTGTCTACCCCACAATACGACATAGTATAGAACTAGTGTGTAGGTTGGTTTGCCAGAGGTTCAACGTCTTCACTAAATCTCTGATGCAGAAAATCACACATAACAGCTATGACCTCATCCGCTTTTATGAGCTGTAATGAATTGCGCAGTAGTGAATGATGTCTGATTAGTAGCAGCTTTACCCATCAAGAATGACCATGGATAAATAGCCGTGGAGACTGGAGAGGCAACAGTGGCAGCATTTCATATGAAAGCCCTTGACTCTCTCTCTCTCAAACAGTACAGGGAGATGACTGTGATGTCATTATGCCATGATGCTTTCACTGTAAAGATCCCACACTACTCAGCCCAGCAGCCCTGAATTGTGTCCCAAATGACACCCTATTCCCTATATAGTGCGCTACTTTTGACCAGGCCCCTTCCCTATATAGTGCACTACTTTTGACCAGAACCCCATATAGGGAATAGGGTGTCATTTGGGATGCACTCTGGAAAAAAACGGGTTTACCAGCAGCAAGCGTGATGCTCCCGGTTCTGATGCTGCCTGGGCTGGGCCGGTGAGGAGGACCCAGTCCATTACACCACCACCGGGCACACAACCAGGGTCAAGTCATGTGCCAAAGAACGTGAAAGGAAAAAGTAAGGAGAGAAGGAGAAGTACTGTAGCTTAGGTGGGAATGGAGGGAAGAGTTTTACTTACTTAATTAACCCTCTTCTTTCCTATGTGGAACATAAGGCTTCCATGAGAGAGCACTACTGTTGCCGATCTCCTGCCTTTTTGGTGATAGTTTTCTATGACAGACCACAGTCCTTCCTCACCTCCTACGTACGGTTCTGGATGGAAGGGTGGAGGAGGGGAAGGTACAGCATGGTTTGTTTATTTTTCATGTTTGAACTGACGTGAGAGAGCCCATCAGATGTGACAGGGCCTCAGGCCTGCAATTTGAGGTAGACTACAGATGTCACTTTTTCCCTGTGGATTGCTGGTGTGCACTCATGGTCAAAGTTCTGCACTGTGTCTGTATAACTTTTTGTTGACAAAAATGTATTTCCTTTCTGAAAACAATAAATATGAAAACAATAACTGCTGATCACGCCTTATGTAGAGGATGTCAGTTTCATAATAATCCTACTTGTATTTAGTCAGTCCTGTAGGAAGCTTTCGCTAGGTAGGGGCCCAATGTATCTTTTTTTAGTTTTCTGTCACACACTCCCACCCTGTGGTCATTACCAAGAACTGTACAAGAAAGACGTGAATGAAACATTTGAATCTCTCTTAGATGTCTGTCAAACACACACATATACACACAGTGAAAAACAAAACTATAGCATGAAAGAAAGAGAAAGTTAGCCACTACATGTATACATAAACAACAATATTTTAGAAATATGAATAGATAACTAAAAGACTAACCTCTATAGAGGCCAGGTTCAATACTTCAACATGGGGGTCCAAACACAAACTGCAAACAAAAATACATTACTGCAGTGGCATACATTTCTAAGCAATAAATAGTATTTTTGTTTGAATAAACAAACAGTGGTAATCAAAGCAAACAGATACATTAGTGTAAAATTTACCACGCTTCAAACATTTCTTCAAAAAAGCATTGGTACTCATCAAAACGGTTCTCATAGCAACGATAACACACAGCAACTACACATTTGTCTACTGGACAACCTACAGATCCTAGTAAATTGTTCTAATTCCAAATTCTATGGAACAGACAATCTTTGGTCATCATCATCATTTTCACATGCTCAAGGGACTTGGAGGGAGGCACTTTGATGTCAGCAAATAAGCACATAAAGACACTTTTAATCATGTGTTTCATACATTGATGATGACCATAATGTGGTTTTGACACAAAAAAGAAAACAGAAATAGGATATTGTGTTCATTAGCCAGGAGAGATATTATGATGTAATTAAAGACACACTGAGTATACCAAACATCTCAGAACATCCTTAATTCGTTGGGGCATGGACTCTACAAGGTGTCCAAAGCGTTCCACAGGGATGTTGGCCCATGTTGACTCCAATGTTTCAAACAGCTTTGTCAAGTTGGCTGGATGTTCTTTGGGTGGTGGAATATTCTTGATTCACACAGGAAACTGTTGAGCGTGAAAAACCCAGCAGCGTTACAGTTCTTGCCACAAACCTGTGCGCCTGACACCTACCACTATACCCCGTTCAAAGGAAGGCACTTACATTTTTTGTCTTGCCCATTCAACCTCTGAATTGTCTCAATGCATAAAAATCCTTATTTAACCTGTCTCCTCTCCTTCATCTACACTGATTGAAGTGCATTTAACAAATAACATCACACCTGGTCCGTCTGTGATGGAAAGAGCAGATGTTCTTAATGTTTGTATATTCAAGAGGAAGAAACTGCAATGACAAACAAATAAAACAACTGAAAATATGCTGTCATTTATTTTGGATCAGGTTTGTAGTTATTTACTGTGGCCAAAGTATAAAATAATTGCTTGAATTAATTGGCTAACTTAGTCTACAATGTTTCCATAAACCGTTTGATAGCTACATTTCTCACACGCTCACAAAAATATAGATATTTTAGATATTTAAAAATGTCGTTTAGGATGGAATAAAGTTTAGAAGTCGTTTGTGTTTTAGGTTTGGAAAGTGACGAAATCGTCACCTTCCACGCGCTCGTTTAAAAAGAGATCTGCCCGTGCCTGCGGTTAAGCTCAGCCGTTGAATTTGAACTCAAAAACCGTTGGCTGTCTTCTTCACCCCCAGGTACAGTGCTATTAGCTAACGTACGCAAATAATTCACAATTAGCTAGATATTAATTAGCTTAATATATTAGGGAAATATATTTCGTTTTCTTGTAAATGTGGCCAGTCTCCGACCGCAACATTTATTTTTCGAGTAACGTTAGCTAACGTCAGCCAGCATAGCTGACATTAGCGACAGTAGCTAGCTAAAATTAGCTAGATGTTTGCTGTTTTGACGACATTTCAGTTTGCTAACTAAGGTTTTATGAAGAAAAAATTGCCAAAGGCCCTTGCTTGCTACTTTACTAAATGTCAATAGCGTGTTGTTGTCAATTAGCTACTATAGCTAGCAAACATTAACGTTACCATTTCGTTTTCAGGATGGAGAGAGAGAGAGGATTCAACTTCAAGCTGTTGGTGCCTCCTAGAGTCAACCCAATCCCAGGACAGGTTTCTACCGTCAAACCACAGGAAATAGTGGAGGATGGGGGATGTTTCATGCAAACTTTGCAGCAGGTAACGTTACCTTAGCTTTTTGTTTTGTTTGAAATACAATTGTTTGGTATTTTGTCAATATGAATGACTTTACACTGATGTGCTACTTCATTTCTTAGGGTTATAATAAATGTTTGGACAAAGAGTCAAACATGCCTTTTCCCTCTATGAATATGGTTGTGCCAACAAAACCCACCAGATCAGGTATTTTATTATCATATGCATTATACTTGTAAAAATTCATATGGAACTTTAATTTCAGAAATCTCACCTTTTTAAAAAAAAATTAGGGCTGGTTTGTCAAACCTAGATACTCCAAGGAAGGTGCTTTTTAGTTAAGGAAATAGGGATAGGCTAAACCGGTCCCTACAGTTTTGTGCAAAACATATATATTCTAAATCATGAGTTGCTCATGCATCTCGAGTTAGAATTATTTTCTCATAGATTTTCTCTCCCCTCAAAAGATGTATTCAAGATGAAAGTTGTGCCACCAATGGAAAATGAAGAAGTAAGTAAACTTAGTTTGGTGTGAACACAGATAAAAACATAATAGTATGTGATGTGACTTGGAGCTGGTGGGACGTGGCATGGGATGTGGGGGAATAAAACTTCTATAGAGAGCAGAGGGGGATGTTTGCTTTGCCAAGCCCCTTGATTCCTGAAGTTTCCCTATACGTTCACCTGTTTATATTACACCAATGAGTATCAAATAGAGTGGGTCTTTAGAAAACCACTTGGGATGTTCCAAACATTTATTTCTGAAAAGCCGCAATGGTCACGTCAACTTTAGCACGCCACAATATACAGTGCATTCTGAAAGTATTCAGACCCCTTCCCTTTTTCCACATTTTGTTACGTTACAGCCTTTTCTAAAATGTATTAAATAACTTTTTCCTCATCAATCTCCACACAATACCACATAATTGTCACGTTCTGACCTTTATTTCCTTTGTTTTGTCTTTATTTAGTATGGTCAGGGTGTGAGTTGGGGTGGGCAGTCTATGTTTGTATTCCTATGTTTTCCTATTTCTGTGTTTGGCCTGATATGGTTCTCAATCAGAGGCAGGTGTTTTGTGTTGTCTCTGATTGGGAACCATATTTAGGTAGCCTGTTTTGTGTTGGGGTTTTGGTGGGTGGATGTCTTCAGTCTTCGTGTATGCACCAGACAGAACTGTTTCGGTTTTTCACATTTGTTGTTATTTGACGTATGTGGTGTTTGTGTTCTTTTGGGTTTTCACTGTCCGGGTTTTTGGTAACTATGGTTTTGGGTTTGTTGCGCCTGTGTTTTGGGCTTCACCCATGTTTGTAACTGGTTACTTTACGAAGGACATTAAAG
Source organism: Salvelinus fontinalis (assembly GCF_029448725.1). NCBI lineage: Eukaryota > Metazoa > Chordata > Actinopteri > Salmoniformes > Salmonidae > Salvelinus > Salvelinus fontinalis. The sequence continues at coordinate 3,616,494 of NC_074702.1, read as the reverse complement.
CGTTTTTCCTGTCAAGCTTCTGCTCTCTGCGTCTGACTCCACACCCATCACTCTCCAGACATTACAATAATGACAAAGCCAAAACAGGTTTTTAATTTTTTTTGCAAATTTATTAAGAATTAAAAACTTAAATACCTTATTTACATAAGTATTCAGACGCTTTGCTATGAGACTCAAAATTGAGATCAGGTGCATCCTGTTTCCATTGATCATCCTTGAGATGTTTCTTCAACTTGATTGGACTCCACATGTGGTAAATTCAATTGATTGGACATGATTTGGAAAGGCACACACCTGTCTATATAAGGTCCCACAGTTGACAGTGCACGTCAGAACCAAAACCTTACCATGAGGTCAAAGGAATTATCCATAGAGCTCCGAGACAGGATTTTGTCGAGGCACAGATCTGGGGAAGGGACCAAAACATTTCTGCAGCATTGAAGGTCCCCAAGAACACAGTGGCCTCCATCATTCTTAAATGGAAGAAGTTTGGAACAAACAAGACTCTTCCCAGAGCTGTGCGCCCGACCAAACTGAGCAATCGGGGGAGAAGGGCCTTGGTCAGGGAGGTGACCAAGAACCCGATGGTCACTCTGACAGAGCTCTAGAGTTCCTCTGTGTCGATAGGAGAACCTTCCAGAAGGACAACCATCTCTGCAGCACTCCACCGATCAGGCCTTTATGGTAGAGTGGCCAGACGGAAGCCACTCTTCAGTAAAAGGCACATGACAGCCCACTTGGAGTTTTCCAAAAGGCGCCTGAAGAACTTTCAGACCTTGAGAAACAAGATTATCTGGTCTGATGAAGCCAAGATTGAACTCTTTGGCCTGAATGCCAAGCGTCACGTCTGGAGGGCACCTGGCACCATCCCTACGATGAAACATGGTGGTGGCAGCATCATGCTGTGGGGATGTTTTTCAGGGGCAGGGACTGGGAGACTAGTCAGGATCAAGGGAACGATGAACGGAGCAATGTACAGAGAGATCCATGATGAAAACCTGCTCCAGAGCGCTCAGGACCTCAGACTGGGGCGAAGGTTCACCTTCCAAC
>NC_074702.1:3601986-3614944 GCF_029448725.1 Salvelinus fontinalis | reverse complement strand
GGAAGACAACTAACCTGATTAACGGGTAGACAAGATGACAGGAAGACAGCTAACCTGATTAACAGGTAGACAAGATGACAGGAAGACAGCTAACCTCATTAACAGGTAGACAAGATGACAGTAAGACAGCTAACCTGATTAACAGGTAGACAAGATGACAGTAAGACAGATAACCTGATTAACAGGTAGACAAGATGACAGTAAGACAACTAACCTGGTTATCAGGTAGACAGGATGACAGTAAGACAACTAACCTGATTAACAGGTAGACAAGATGACAGCAAGACAGATAACCTGATTAAAAAGTAGACAAGATGACAGTAAGACAGATAACCTGATTAAAAAGTAGACAAGATGACAGTAAGACAGATAACCTGGTTATCAGGTAGACAAGATGACAGTAAGACAGATAACCTGATTAACAGGTAGACAAGATGACAGTAAGACAACTAACCTGGTTATCAGGTAGACAGGATGACAGTAAGACAACTAACCTGATTAACAGGTAGACAAGATGACAGTAAGACAGATAACCTGATTAAAAAGTAGACAAGATGACAGTAAGACAGATAACCTGATTAAAAAGTAGACAAGATGACAGTAAGACAGAACCTGGTTATCAAGTAGACAAGATGACAGTAAGACAGATAACCTGATTAACAGGTAGACAAGATGACAGTAAGACAACTAACCTGATTAACAGGTAGACAAGATGACAGTAAGACAACTAACCTGGTTATCAGGTAGACAAGATGACAGTAAGACAACTAACCTGATTATCAGGTAGACAAGATGACAGTAAGACAACTAATCTGGTTATCAGGTAGACAAGATGACAGTAAGACAACTAACCTGGTTATCAGGTAGACAAGATGACAGTAAGACAACTAACCTGGTTATCAGGTAGACAAGATGACAGTAAGACAACTAATGTGATCATCAGGTAGACAAGATGACAGTAAGACAACTAACCTGATTATCAGGTAGACAAGATGACAGTAAGACAACTAACCTGATTATCAGGTAGACAAGATGACAGACAGACAACTAACCTGGTTATCAGGTAGACAGGATGACAGTAAGACAACTAACCTGATTAACAGGTAGACAAGATGACAGTAAGACAACTAACCTGATTAACAGGTAGACAAGATGACAGACAGACAACTAACCTGATTAACAGGTAGACAAGATGACAGGAAGACAACTAACCTGATTAACAGGTAGACAAGATGACAGGAAGACAACTAACCTGGTTATCAGGTAGACAGGATGACAGTTAGACAACTAACCTGATTAACAGGTAGACAAGATGACAGTAAGACAGCTAACCTGGTTATCAGGTAGACAGGATGACAGTTAGACAACTAACCTGATTAACAGGTAGACAAGATGACAGTAAGACAACTAACCTGATTATCAGGTAGACAAGATGACAGTTACACTATTCTGCACAATGACAATTATTTAAATGAAGGTTGGCCATTGTCTTTCCAAGTGTCAGGGTTTTCTCTTCAGGTAGAGAAGATGAGAGTAAGAAATACACACCTGCTGGTCAAACGCCTCGTTGGTTCAGTTTGATACACTATTCTGCACAATTATTGAATCAAGGTCGGTTGTTGTTTTACGTTGTTTTAAGTGTGAGGTGTTTATGTGTTTTGGATGCTCAGTTTTCCTGCTAGAACCATCAGCTGAATTAGACACACTCCTGTGCACAGGGCCTTACTTGTGTTTATCTCTGGAGTACAGTAAGATAAGCCCAGGGGAACCCCGGGTCAACCCACAGCTGCAGGCAGACAGGTGTGTTATGGGTAGTCCCCCTTTATCTTGCACTGTTATCATGCATGTTTCTCCCAGCCACCACAGACACACTCCATGCAGGGTTATCCTTCATGTTTCCCCCAGCCACCACAGACACACTCCATGCAGGGTTATCCTTCTTGTTTCTCCCAGCCACCACAGACACACTCCATGCAGGGTTATCCTTCTTGTTTCTCCCAGCCACCACAGACACACTCCATGCAGGGTTATCCTTCTTGTTTCCCCCAGCCACCACAGACACACTCCATGCAGGGTTATCCTTCATGTTTCTCCCAGCCACCACAGACACACTCCATGCAGGGTTATCCTTCATGTTTCTCCCAGCCACCACAGACACACTCCATGCAGGGTTATCCTTCTTGTTTCTCCCAGCCACCACAGACACACTCCATGCAGGGTTATCCTTCTTGTTTCCCCCAGCCACCACAGACACACTCCATGCAGGGTTATCCTTCATGTTTCCCCCAGCCACCACAGACACACTCCATGCAGGGTTATCCTTCATGTTTCCCCCAGCCACCACAGACACACTCCATGCAGGGTTATCATTCTTGTTTCCCCCAGCCACCACAGACACACTCCATGCAGGGTTATCCTTCATGTTTCTCCCAGCCACCACAGACACACTCCATGCAGGGTTATCCTTCATGTTTCCCCCAGCCACCACAGACACACTCCATGCAGGGTTATCCTTCATGTTTCTCCCAGCCACCACAGACACACTCCATGCAGGGTTATCCTTCTTGTTCCCCCCAGCCACCACAGACACACTCCATGCAGGGTTATCCTTCATGTTTCTCCCAGCCACCACAGACACACTCCATGCAGGGTTATCCTTCTTGTTTCTCCCAGCCACCACAGACACACTCCATGCAGGGTTATCCTTCATGTTTCTCCCAGCCACCACAGACACACTCCATGCAGGGTTATCCTTCTTGTTTCTCCCAGCCACCACAGACACACTCCATGCAGGGTTATCCTTCATGTTTCTCCCAGCCACCACAGACACACTCCATGCAGGTAACTACTTCTTTGGCCTGAAACACTCATAGTAGCCACACGCATAGTCATGCAAGTCAACTCCTAACCAATTGTAACAAACTAGTTCACACACTCACAACAGGTAGACTCTACCCTTCCCTATAATTCAATTCAAGGGGCTTTATTGGCATGGGAAACATATGTTAACATTGCCAAAGCAAGTGAAGTAGATAATATACAAAGTCAAATAAAAATGAACAGTAAACATTACACTCACAGAAGTTCCAAAAAAATAAAGACATTTCAAATGTCAAATTATGTATATATTCAGTGTTGTAACAATGTGCAAATTGTTAAAGTACAAAAGGGAAAATAAATAAACATAAATATGGGTTGTATTTACAATGGTGTTTGTTCTTCACTGGTTTCCCTTTTCTTGTGGCAACAGGTCACAAATCTTGCTGCTGTGATGGTACACTGTGGTATTTCACCCAGTAGATATGGGAGTTGATCAACATTTTTATCAAAATACAATTCTTTGTATCCCACTCACATGTCAGGATTCAACCGCTGTGTGACAGCAAGAGCCCCGACAGACAGACAGACAGACAGACAGGCAGACAGGCAGACAGACGGACAGACAGACAGACAGACAGACAGGCAGGCAGACAGACAGGCAGACAGGCAGACAGACAGGCAGACAGGCAGGCAGGCAGACAGACAGACAGACAGACAGACAGACAGACAGAAAGGCAGGCAGGCAGGCAGGCAGGCAGACAGACAGACAGACAGACAGGCAGGCAGGCAGACAGACAGACAGACAGACAGACAGACAGACAGACAGGTAGACAGGTAGACAGGCAGACAGGCAGACAGGCAGGTGAAGGGCTGTGACCTGACTGCTACAGGTGAGGAGGCAGCAGGAGATCAGATTCCCTCAGGCAGCTGCTGTACTTTAAACAGCTTCATCTCTCAGAAACACAGATAGAGTCACGTTTCCTCCTGGTCCCGAGTCAAAGATTAACCGCAGACAGACAGCAGCTTGAGACAGCGAGACCAGGCTGGACAGACAGACAGCAGCTTGAGACAGTGAGACCAGAATGGACAGACAGACAGACAGCAGCTTGAGACAGCGAGACCAGGCTGGACAGACAGACAGCCAGACCTGCACACTCATCATGTGTCTGCGACACGTGTGGCTCACCAGCCGTCACCACTCACCACAGTCTCAGAACAGTGATGTCTGATTGGACTCCAAGGTAGTTGTTAATGCATTATGGGTCAATGTTAAGAACTCTTTACCTGTGAATTGATATCTATACTCTACTGGCCACAACACAGCTACACTGTATCTCTGTCTCTCAGACTGCTGATCCAGTGTCTGGTCTGTAGACTGTATCTCTGTCTCTCAGACTGCTGATCCAGTGTCTGGTCTGTAGACTGTATCTCTGTCTCTCAGACTGCTGATCCAGTGTCTGGTCTGTAGACTGTATCTCTGTCTCTCAGACTGCTGATCCAGTGTCTGGTCTGTAGACTGTATCTCTGTCTCTCAGACTGCTGATCCAGTGTCTGGTCTGTAGACTGTATCTCTGTCTCTCAGACTGCTGATCCAATGTCTGGTCTGGTCTGTAGACTGTATCTCTGTCTCTCAGACTGCTGATCCAGTGTCTGGTCTGGTCTGTAGACTGTATCTCTGTCTCTCAGACTGCTGATCCAGTGTCTGGTCTGTAGACTGTATCTCTGTCTCTCAGACTGCTGATCCAGTGTCTGGTTTGTAGACTGTATCTCTGTCTCTCAGACTGCTGATCCAGTGTCTGGTTTGTAGACTGTATCTCTGTCTCTCAGACTGCTGATCCAGTGTCTGGTCTGTAGACTGTATCTCTGTCTCTCAGACTGCTGATCCAGTGTCTGGTGTGTAGACTGTATCTCTGCTGACGTCTGGGTCTGGGTTTGGCTGTGGAAGCTGTCTGTGTGAGTCAGGTCACCCAGGCCACGTCCAGCCTCCTCAGTCCCCACAGTCTGGCGCTCTGGCGTTTATGGTTGAAGAGCTGTGCTCAGTCAGCACGACTGGGAGGCGAGTCTCAGCAGGACTGTGGAGTACACAGCATGGCAGCATATCACATGGGAGAGAGATAAGGAGAAAGGTTGGTTTAAGTTCAAGAGAGCATAGCTCACAATAGTATGTTTTTAGAAAAAAATGTGCTGTCTAGAACCAAAAACGGTTCTTCAGATGTCCACATAGGAGAACCCTTTGAAAAACCCCTTTTGGTTCCAAGTATAACCCTTTGGGTTCCAGGTAGAACCCCTTTGGGTTCCAGGTAGAACCCTTTCCACAGAGGGACAAAAGAGTTCTACCTGGAACCAAAAAGGGTTCTCCATAGGGGACAGCCGCAGAACCCTTTCGTAACCCTTTTTTTCTAAGAGTGTAGAAGTTTCTGGTAGGGAAGTCTGTTGTTGTTATTGGTCTGAAAACCAGACCTTCCTAACCCCCCCTCCCCCACACACACTCACATTCACACACACCTCCCTAACAGTCATGAGTCCATAGTTTGCAAACATGTAGTTCTTCAAATAAGGGGCAATCAGCAGTTGCTATATCAATGTTGGGACGTATAACTTAATGATATGTAGCCATTGACTCTTGAAGAATATAACAACCTCATGAGCTTAGTTCAACTATCGTTCCCCATCAGAACCAAAAATATAAGCTGGTTTTACTCCAATGTTTGTAAACAAAGTAAATGTAAACAAACACTATATAACCTAAAAACATGGTTACAACTATGATGTTGATATCATGGATGGTCGGTCTATAGCTCTGTCTTTGAATTTGAGAGTGGTTACATTTCTTCAGTCCCATCCACCCTCAGCTTTTTACCAAAACAGTGATAGGGAGAACACTTTGCTATTGTTTAAACTGCTGATTGCTGCTTTAAATATTCCGGCTCTTGGTGAGGAAAGTGACTGAGCAGTACAGGGATTACAGTGAAGCTGTGGAACTTTGACATTTACACTAAATGAACTTAAAGACACATTATTGCAGTTGGCTGTTAACAATGTGTTCTGACTTGATCCCCTCTCTCTCTCTCTCTCTCTCTCTCTCTCTCTCTCTCTCTCTCTCTCCTTCCTTCCCTCCTTTTCCTTCCTTCCTCCCTTCCTCTCTCTCCCTCTCTTACTCTGCCACCCTCCCTCCCTCTTTTCCTCAATCTCTCCCTCCCCCGCCCTCCCTCCCTCCCGCCATCCCTCCCCCTCATCTTCCTCCCTTTCTCCCTGCTCTACCTCCCTCCCTCCCTCCATATTCTCTCTCTCTCTCTCCCTCCCTCCCGCCCTCCCTCTCTTCCTCCCCCTCCTCTCTCTCTCCCTCCCCCTCATCTCTCTCTCTCTCTCCCTCCCCATCCTCTCTCTCCCTCCCCCTCCTCTCCCTCCCTCCTCTCCCTCCCTCTCTCCCTCCCTCTCTCCCTCCCTCCTCTCCCTCGCCCCCCCTCCCTCCATCCCTCCCTCCCTCCCTCCCTCCAGAATATCTCTCTACATGGCCAGAACCTCCAGAACCAGCAGCATCACTCTCGGATGGGGAACCATGACAACAGCATAGTGATCCAGCAGAGCCTGCCCTCTCCCCAGTCCAGCTCTGTCATCACCCAGGCCCCCTCCACCAACAGACAGCTAGGGTGAGGCCTCCAGTCCACACCGCCTGGATTAACCAGAACATTAACTAACACACGCCCAACTAACATTAGACCTGGGTCAAATACAGTACATGTCAAATATGCTATTTTAGTATACTTACTTTAGTTTTATATGCTTCCATCTCTATCCTCTGTGCTTAGTCTAGAGAACTACTCTGTCTTTGCTCTGTGTGATATTCACTACAGTGACATGAGGATGTCCTTCACAGCAGTGGCCATGTGATTGGCATCCCTGTGTAGTCTCTGAAGTCACACCAGTGTTCTGTTACATCTGGATCTGTGTGTGTGTGTGTGTGTGTGTGTGTGTGTGTGTGTGTGTGTGTGTGTGTGTGTGTGTGTGTGTGTGTGTGTGTGTGTGTGTGTGTGTGTGTGTGTGTGTGTGTGTGTGTGTGTGTGTGTGTGTGTGTGTGTGTGTGTGTGTGTGTGTGTGTTACTGACAAGGCGATTCATGTTTAGCTGTTGGCTGTGTATTGTCCCACAGCAGAGCATGTCAAGAGGGTCCCGCGGGACAGGGATGAGGTCATCTCTGATGGCCCCGGCTGCTTTTACAGCGGTTTAGCATTTCACTCCAAAATAGTCCCTGTCTTTCTTTCACCGTCGGAAAGTCACACAATAACTGCCTTTGGTTTAGATGTTTCCATCCTGGTTGCAACTGAAAGCCTGAAAGGGGTATGATTGAATTCAGCGTGAAACGTGTGAATTTAAAGTCCTTCTACAGGCTGATGAACAGGGTTCATAATGGTGTAGGAGGGTCAGAGGACTGTTCACTTATACTTCAGTCAGCTTCTTACTCTGTTGATTCAATTAACATTCAAAAGGTTTCCTGAGGTTCTAAAACTATTTTCCAAAAGAAGACCTACAGTGTGTCCAGTCGGGGAGTTGAACGTTAACGCTTGTTGACGTTTGTACATCTGTGAGCTGTTGAGTTCAGACCTCTGTGCTGTACAACTAGTCAGGATGGGTGTTGGGTGTGCCCACCATGATGTCATAGACCCTCGTCCCGTACCCCTGGGGTGATATCAGCTTTTTGGGGGGAACGCCTTCATTGTGCAAGTGCTCCCCTTCACTGACCTGTGTCTTGAGTTGATGTTGTTTCCTCTCTCTTTCTCTCTCTCTCTCTTTCTCTTTCTCTCTCTTTCTCTCTCTTTCTTTCTCTCCCTCCCTCTCTCTCTCTCTCTCTCTCTCTCTCTCTCTCTCTCTCTCTCTCTCTCTCTCTCTCTCTCTCTCGCTCTCTCTCCTTCCCTGTCTCTCTCTCCCCCCCCCTCTCTCTCCTTCCCTGTCTCTCTCTCTCTCTCTCTCCATCTCTCTCTCTCCTTCCCTGTCTCTCTCCTCTCTCTCTCTCCTTCCCTGTCTCTCTCTCTCTCCTCTCTCTCTCTCTCCTTCCCTGTCTCTCTCTCTCTCCCTCTCTCTCTCTCTCTCTCTCTCTTGTTCTCTCCCTCTCACTCTGTGCATGCTGTTATCTTTAAAACATGCAGTCTAGAAGTGGAAAACATGATGTCTTGGGCTAGAAGTTAGGCCTATAGTCTGTCCTTTGTTGAGCCAGACCTATAGTATGTGAGCCAGACCTATAGTTAAGTCAGCTCTGTGTTAAACTAGCTCTGTGTTAAGCCAGCTCTGTGTTAAGCCAGCTCCGTGTTAAGCCAGCTCAGTGTTAAGCCAGCATTATGTTAAAGCAGCTCTGTGTTAAGCCAGCTCTGTGTTAAGCCAGCTCTGTGTTAAGCCAGCTCTGTGTTAAGCCAGCTCTGTGTTAAGCCAGCTCCGTGTTAAGCCAGCTCTGTGTTAAGGCAGCATTATGTTAAAGCAGCTCTGTGTTAAGCCAGCATTATGTTAAAACAGCTCTGTGTTAAGCCAGCATTATGTTAAAACAGCTCTGTGTTAAGCCAGCATTAAGTTAAAACAGCTCTGTGTTAAGCCAGCATTATGTTAAAGCAGCTCTGTGTTAAGGGAGCATTATGTTAAAACAGCTCTGTGTTAAGGCAGCATTATGTTAAAACAGCTCTGTGTTAAGCCAGCATTATGTTAAAACAGCTCTGTGTTAAGCCAGCATTATGTTAAAACAGCTCTGTGTTTAGGCAGCATTAAGTTAAAACAGCTCTGTGTTAAGGCAGCATTATGTTAAAACAGCTCTGTGTTAAGCCAGCATTTTGTTAAAACAGCTCTGTGTTAAGCCAGCATTATGTTAAAACAGCTCTGTGTTAAGCCAGCATTATGTTAAAACAGCTCTGTGTTAAGGCAGCATTATGTTAAAACAGCTCTGTGTTAAGCCAGCATTATGTTAAAACAGCTCTGTGTTAAGCCAGCATTATGTTAAAACAGCTCTGTGTTAAGGCAGCATTACGTTAAGCCAGCATTATGTTAAAACAGCTCTGTGTTAAGGCAGCATTATGTTTAAACAGCTCTGTGTTAAGACAGCTCTATTAAAGCAGCTCTGTGTTAAGGCAGCTCTATTAAAGCAGCTCTGTGTTAAGGCAGCTCTATTAAAGCAGCTCTGTGTTAAGCCAGCATTATGTTAAAACAGCTCTGTGTTAATGCAGCTCTATTAAAGCAGCTCTGTGTTAAGGCAGCTCTATTAAAGCAGCTCTGTGTTAAGGCAGCTCTATTAAAGCAGCTCTGTGTTAAGGCAGCCTGTGTCCAGTCAGTTTTAACAGTGGTTGGAAGAAGCCAGTTTTAACACTGGTTGGAAGAAGGCCTGGGCTGTGTCCCAAATCCCAAATGGCACCCTATTCCCACTGGGCTCTGGTCAGAAGTAGTGCACCATATAGAGAATAGGGCGCCATTTCAGACGCAGCCCTGGTGAATATTGGATGTGGGAGCCATCAGTAAGCCTGACTGACACCCCTATACAGACTCTTTGTACAGGAGAAGACAGGGCTGGAATTACATCCCCTTGACTTGGAGAAGAAATCACTGTCTGCCAGTAAAGACAGACATAAGGCTGTGCTGAGAGAGACAGGCCTGTTTTACCTGACTTAACCTGTCATCAGACTCCCCACCTCGCTGGAGAGGAGGAGCATGGGTAGGAAGACTCCCCACCTCGCTGAAGAGGAGGAGCATGGGTAGGAAGACTGCCCACCTCGGTGGAGAGGAGGAGCATGGGTAGGAAGACTCCCCACCTCGCTGGACAGGAGGATCATGGGTAGGAAGACTCCCCACCTCACTGGAGAGGAGGATCATGGGTAGGAAGACTGCCCACCTCGCTGGAGAGGAGGAGCATGGGTAGGAAGACTGCCCACCTCGCTGGAGAGGAGGATCATGGGTAGGAAGACTTCCCACCTCGCTGGAGAGGAGGATCATGGGTAGGAAGACTGCCCACCTTGGTGGAGAGGAGGAGCATGGGTAGAAAGACTGCCCACCTCGCTGGAGAGGAGGATCATGGGTAGGAAGACTCCCCACCTCGCTGGAGAGGAGGAGCATGGGTAGGAAGACTCCCCACCTCGCTGGAGAGGAGGAGCATGGGTAGGAAGACTGCCCACCTCGCTGGAGAGGAGGAGCATGGGTAGGAAGACTCCCCACCTCGCTGGAGAGGAGGAGCATGGGTAGGAAGACTGCCCACCTCGCTGGAGAGGAGGAACATGGGTAGGAAGACTGCCCACCTCGCTGGAGAGGAGCATGGGTAGGAAGACTCCCCATCTCGCTGGAGAGGAGGAGCATGGGTAGGAAGACTGCCCACCTTGGTGGAGAGGAGGAGCATGGGTAGGAAGACTGCCCACCTCGCTGGAGAGGAGGATCATGGGTAGGAAGACTGCCCACCTTGGTGGAGAGGAGGAGCATGGGTAGGAAGACTCCCCACCTCGCTGGAGAGGAGGATCATGGGTAGGAAGACTGCCCACCTTGGTGGAGAGGAGGAGCATGGGTAGGAAGACTGCCCACCTTGGTGGAGAGGAGGAGCATGGGTAGGAAGACTGCCCACCTCACTGGAGAGGAGCATGGGTAGGAAGACTCCCCACCTCGCTGGAGAGGAGGAGCATGGGTAGGAAGACTGCCCAACTCCCTGGAGAGGAGGAGCATGGGTAGGAAGACTCCCGACCTAGCTGGAGAGGAGGAGCATGGGTAGGAAGACTCCCCACCTCGCTGGAGAGGAGGAGCATGGGTAGGAAGACTCCCCACCTCACTGGAGAGGAGGATCATGGGTAGGAAGACTCCCCACCTCGCTGGAGAGGAGGATCATGGGTAGGAAGACTTACCACTCCAGCATTTTCAGGGAATACAGTTAAACATCAGCCAGCTGGCTAAATATGGCACATTTACAGAAAGGTTCAGCAGCGTGTATTGTCTCTGTCAATAAACTTAATAAACTAAAGTACCTTTTAGTTGGTCAACTTTATTCTATAGTACAGATTCATCCATTTTTTATTTTAATTTTTTTTATTTTAATATTTATCCCATTTTCTCCCCAATTTTCGTGGTATCCAATCGCTAGTAATTACTATCTTGTCTCATCGCTACAACTCCCGTACGGGCTCGGGAGAGACGAAGGTCGAAAGCCATGCGTCCTCCGAAGCACAACCCAACCAAGCCGCACTGCTTCTTAACACAGCGCGCCTCCAACCCGGAAGCCAGCCGCACCAATGTGTCGGAGGAAACACCGTGTACCTGGCCCCCTTGGTTAGCGCGCACTGCGCCCGGCCCGCCACAGGAGTCGCTGGAGCGCGATGAGACAAGGATATCCCTACCGGCCAAACCCTCCCTAACCCGGACGACGCTATGCCAATTGTGCGTCACCCCACGGACCTCCCGGTCGCGGCCGGCTGCGACAGAGCCTGGGCGCGAACCCAGAGACTCTGGTGGCGCAGTTAGCACTGCGATGCAGTGCCCTAGACCACTGCGCCACCCGGGAGGCCAGATTCATCCATTTTAAAGTGTTTTGGTTGAGATCATCAGAAAATCATCTGTTTTGTGTCATGTGTTCACAGTTAAACCTCAGCTATGGCGTAAGCCTCTGCTAAATGTATCTTCTATATGGCGTGGCCTGATCAGGCTGTTTTTAGATGTGTCTGTGTTGGGAGTGTTCTGAACGTGCCAGTGCATTGTGGTGTGGTGGTCAGAGTCTGGGGAATCATTTGGTGTCTGTATGGTGGTCAGTACGGTCACTGAGATGCCAGATGGAGGAAGAATGCAGCTGTTTCAGGGATATTTACAGCAAAAGGCATCAGGAATACTCTGACATGGAAACTACTTCAGACACAGTAAGATAAAAGAGTTTATGAATACACATCTACTATAGGGGAAAAACCCAACGTACAGGAAACCCTTCAGTTTCAGAGGGTTATAGGAAACATTTAACTGAGAAACCCTTCAGTTTCAGAGGGTTATAGGAAACATGTAACTGAGAAACCCTTCAGTTTCAGAGGGTTATAGGAAACATGTAACTGAGAAACCCTTCAGTTTCAGAGGGTTATAGGAAACATGTAACTGAGAAACCCTTCAGTTTCAGAGGGTTATAGGAAACATGTAACTGAGAAACCCTTCAGTTTCAGAGGGTTATAGGAAACATGTAACTGAGAAACCCTTCAGTTTCAGAGGGTTATAGGAAACATGTAACTGAGAAACCCTTCAGTTTCAGAGGGTTACAGGAAACATGTAACTGAGAAACCCTTCAGTTTCAGAGGGTTATAGGAAACATGTAACTGAGAAACCCTTCAGTTTCAGAGGGTTATAGGAAACATGTAACTGAGAAACCCTTCAGTTTCAGAGGGTTATAGGAAACACGTAACTGAGAAACCCTTCAGTTTCAGAGGGTTATAGGAAACATGTAACTGAGAAACCCTTCAGTTTCAGAGGGTTATAGGAAACATGTAACTGAGAAACCCTTCAGTTTCAGAGGGTTATAGGAAACATGTAACTGAGAAACCCTTCAGTTTCAGAGGGTTATAGGAAACATGTAACTGAGAAACCCTTCAGTTTCAGAGGGTTACAGGAAACATGTAACTGAGAAACGGCAGGTAGCCTAGAGGTTAAAAGCGTTGGGCCAGTAACCGAAAGGCCGTTGGTTTGAATCCCCGAGCCGACTAGGTGAAAAATCTGTCAATGTGCCCTTGAGCAAGGCACTTAACCCTCATTTCTCCTGTAAGTCACTCTGGATAAGAGCGTCCACTAAAATGTAACTGAGGGGAGAAACCCTTCAGTTTCAGAAGGTTATAAACCTGTAACTGAGAAACCTTTCAGTTTCAGAGGGAGGTAACTGAGAAACCTTTCCGTTTCAGAGGGAGGTAACTGAGAAACCTTTCCGTTTCAGAGGGAGGTAACTGAGAAACCTTTCAGTTTCAGAGGGAGGTAACTGAGAAACCTTTCAGTTTCAGAGGGAGGTAACTGAGAAACCTTTCAGTTTCAGAGGGAGGTAACTGAGAAACCTTTCAGTTTCAGAGGGAGGTAACTGAGAAACCTTTCAGTTTCAGAGGGAGGTAACTGAGAAACCTTTCAGTTTCAGAGGGAGGTAACTGAGAAACCTTTCAGTTTCAGAGGGAGGTAAC
>NC_074702.1:3594486-3596986 GCF_029448725.1 Salvelinus fontinalis | reverse complement strand
GGAGGGAGGTCCACCCTGAGATCAGACCAGGGGAGGGAGGTCCACCTTGAGACCAGACCAGGGGAGGGAGGTCCACCCTGAGATCAGACCAGGGGAGGGAGGTCCATCCTGAGATCAGACCAGGGGAGGGAGGTCCACCCTGAGATCAGACCAGGGGAGGGAGGTCCATCCTGAGATCAGACCAGGGGAGGGAGGTCCACCTTGAGACCACACCAGGGGAGGGAGGTCCACCCTGAGACCAGACCAGGGGAGGGAGACCAGACCAGGGGAGGGAGACCAGACCAGGGGAGGGAGATCCCCCTTGAGACCAGACCAGGGAGGGAGGTCCACCCTGAGACCAGACCAGGGGAGGGAGGTCCACCTTGAGACCAGACCAGGGGAACTGAACTGCCATAGGATGTCTATGTCCCAGATGGCACCCTATTCCCTAATTAGTAAACTATATAGGGTGCAATTTGGGATGTAGACAATGCATGGGCTGATTTGACCTCCTGACCCTGCCTACCCATGCCATGCCCTCACCATCTGCTTGGCAGCAGGACATGGATGGATGAACCACTGTGTTGTGGTGACCTGACCTTAGAATGTACAGTAGAGAGAGAGAGAACGAGAGAGAGAGAGAGGAAGAGAGAGAGAGATAGATAGATAGATAGATAGATAGATAGATAGATAGACAGATAGATAGATAGATAGATAGATAGATAGATAGATAGATAGATAGAGAGAGGTACAGTAGAGAGAGAGAGAAAGAGAGAGAGAGAGGAAGAGATAGATAGATAGATAGATAGATAGATAGATAGATAGATAGATAGATAGATAGATAGAGAGAGGTACAGTAGAGCAACAGGCAGGGAGAGGGAGAAGATAGAGAGGGGTATGACAGAAAGAGAGGGTGGGGAGTGTTAGAAACAAGGTAAATGAGAGAGAGAGAGGGGTAGAGGGGGAGAGGTAGAGAGAGACAGAGAGAGAGAGAGAAGGGGTAGGGAGAGAGAGAGGGTAGAGAGGGAGAGAGGGGTAGAGTTGGAGAGGTAGAGAGAGCTAGAGAGCGAGAGAAAGAGGGTGAGAGGGAGGTAGAGAGCGAGAGAGGGTTAGAAAGAGAGAGGGGTAGAGAGAGAGAGAAAGAGAAGGAGAGAGACAGAGAGAGAGGTAGTGAGAGAGAGAGGGGTAAAGAGAGAGAGGTGGGGTCGAGAGAGAGAGAGAGAGAGAGGGGTAGAAAGAGAGAGAGGGAGAGAGGGGTAGAGAGAGAGAGGGGTAGAGAGAGAGAGGGGTAGAGAGAGAGAGAGAGAGAGAGAGAGAGAGAGAGAGAGAGAGAGAGAGAGAGAGAGAGAGAGAGAGAGCAGAATGTACATCTGACCTGAATTAAGATGAGCTCATTGTGTACTGCAGTTGGTTTAATAGTGCATTTGGAGAGGAACGCCCAGGCTCTGTTCCCTCTCATTCCAGCAGGTCATCTCTGCCCTGGGGCCACCACACATTCTGCCTTCTGCACTGTACTGTAACGCACACACACACTCAGCTCTCAGGAACACTGGGAGAGAGCAAGAGAGGAAGAGTGATCAGATGGAGGATGAAAGAGAAGAAGAGAGATGAGAAAAGGATGGAGGAGAGGTAGAGAGAGGTCTCTGATGATGGTGGAGGAGAGGTAGAGAGAGGTCTCTGATGATGGTGGAGGAGAGGTAGAGAGAGGTCTCTGATGATGTTGGAGGAGAGGTAGAGAGAGGTCTCTGATGATGTTGGAGGAGAGGTAGAGAGAGGTCTCTGATGATGTTGGAGGAGAGGTAGAGAGAGGTCTCTGATGATGGTGGAGGGGAGGTAGAGAGAGGTCTCTGATGATGGTGGAGGAGAGGTAGAGAGAGGTCTCTGATGATGGTGGAGGAGAGGTAGAGAGAGGTCTCTGATGATGTTGGAGGAGAGGTAGAGAGAGGTCTCTGATGATGGTGGAGGAGAGGTAGAGAGAGGTCTCTGATGATGGATGGAGGAGAGGTAGAGAGAGGTCTCTGATGATGGTGGAGGAGAGGTAGAGAGAGGTCTCTGATGATGGTGGAGGAGAGGTAGAGAGAGGTCTCTGATGATGGTGGAGGAGAGGTAGAGAGAGGTCTCTGATGATGGTGGAGGAGAGGTAGAGAGAGGTCTCTGATGATGGTGGAGGAGAGGTAGAGAGAGGTCTCTGATGATGGTGGAGGAGAGGTAGAGAGAGGTCTCTGATGATGGTTGAGAGGTAGAGAGAGGTCTCTGATGATGGTGGAGGAGAGGTAGAGAGAGGTCTCTGATGATGGTGGAGGAGAGGTAGAGAGAGGTCTCTGATGATGGTGGAGGAGAGGTAGAGAGAGGTCTCTGATGATGGTGGAGGAGAGGTAGAGAGAGGTCTCTGATGATGGTGGAGGAGAGGTAGAGAGAGGTCTCTGATGATGGTGGAGGAGAGGTAGAGAGAGGTCTCTGATGATGTTGGAGGAGAGGTAGAGAGAGGTCTCTGATGATGTTGGAGGAGAGGTAGAGAGAG